>NW_026880685.1:0-32370 GCF_032173495.1 Musca vetustissima | reverse complement strand
CCAAAACGAATGAACGGGGAATGAAAAAAGAGTTCAAATATGCGACATGCGTGTAAATTGGAAAAATAAATCTCTACAATAAAGGGATTATTCAACCTTACCCAATACAATTGTTCATGGCCTAGCAGCCTAGCTGCAGAGAAAAACTTTCACGAACATGGACAAAAGAAAATATTAAGGTTTATGTAACAGTTTATGTTTTAGGCTTGAAAAACCAAATTGTCATAAATAAAGTATGCACGCAAAAGCCCATTGAAGTGTTAGGCAGTTATTAATGACCTTGTTTGTGATATACATATTTAGAGATTTTTTACAAAAATATATTTTAGTGAAAATCGTAAGATAATAAAGAGTTTTTTTTTAATTTCAATAATTTATTTGGAATTTGACGAAAATCGGACGGACCGACTATATGATACCCTATACTACTATAGGTATATAGAAAAAGTGCTCCCATGATTCTTATTATACCTTTTTTATACTCTTTACCACACTGTGGTACAGGGTATTATGTCTTTGTGCATATGTTTGTAACAGGCAGAAAGGAAACGAGATAGACCCAGGGACGTACGCAGGGGGCGGCCCGAGAATCACTTTGTGAGTCGATTTATGTCCGTCCGTCCATGTATATTGTGAACAAAGTACAGGTCGCATTCATGATCCGATTTGGATGAAATTTAGCACATTGGCTCAAAGACGAACGCCATTGAAATTGGATGATTCTATGCATATTCTCAAACGAAACCATGGGTCTGTCTCGATTCCTTTTGCCTGTTACAAACATATGCACAACGACATAATACCATGTACCACAGTGTGGTAAAGAGTATAAAAAAATGTTCCACATTGGCACTAGGGAGTAATTCCGTAGACCACAGCAAACCGTAGGTTGAGGATATATATTTCGGCAAAACCCACTGAATGACCTAAAATAAAACCAGTTAGCGGAGCAGAATATTCAGACGTGGCTGACCATATAATAGCCTAAACAAATACCACAAATATTATCACCTCAAATAATACTGAACACTAGTTTTATGGTAGATTTTTAGTTTTTGGACGATGTTACGACAGCTAGCATCCCAGTCAACTTCGATAATTTCTCGACATTTCCGACGACCGGCGAGGTGCATCTTGATCATCAAAAATTCCTGAACGGAATATACGAAACCAAAATTGAACATAATTGGCTGTTACAGTATCGGAACCATAAACACCATTCACAATTTTAGCCGCTTGGCTTGCACAGAATTTTCTCTTTCTTCACTTCTATTTTTAACACCCTGTAACTCACAACTGAATGCACCAAACAAAAAACAGCAAAAATCTGTCAGTACATTCGTATGCCGAAAAAATTATGGATTTCTTATTCCCCAATCTAATATTTATTCCTGAAGGACATAGACCTAGAAGATATATTCAAGAGGAGCGGTTGACCTATAAATTAATACCAATTATATTGTTGTAGGTAATCTACAACACTATAATTGGTATTAATACGTAAATATTTAAAGGGGTCTACCAATTCTGATATTGCCCAGTATTAACATTACCACCGCTGATGGCTGGGAAATTGTGAGGTCCCGGTTATGGTCAAGGAAGATAATGATTTGCTGAGACTTCGTTTAACAACTTTTGGGTAAAATAACAACATTCTAATCTTATGGAGTAGTTTTTTACTCCGGAAAAAACATTGTTCGAAAAAATACTTCAGAGGAGCTATTGACCTCTAATTGGTCAAGAAAGTTCAGTCTCGGACTATAAATCCGCAGAAACATAGAGCTCAGTGGTGGTGGTTTAGGGTATCATATGGTGGGCTCCGTTCGACTATATTGCTCCGTGCGATATTGCTCCGTGGATACATATAAGAGATGCTAATATATACAATATCGACTAAAAGCGGACGAAACTATATATAAGTGCTCTGTCTAAATCTGAACCGATTTCAACAAAACTTCATAAATATCAAACAGGACCTAATTTAGTAGGCTGTGCAAAATTTTGTCTCAATCGGACGAATATTGGGAGTTTGGTTCACCACTTGTATATAATCGAATAAACTATATATGGGAGAAATATATCTAAAACTGAACCGATTTTATCAAAACTTCACTTACATAAAATTCGACCTAATCTAGTGCGATGTGCAAAATTTTGTCTCAATTTGAATAATATTGGAAGTTTAGTTCACCATTTACCTAAAATCGGACGAAACTACATATGGGAGCTATATCCAAATCTTAAACGATTTCAACAAAACTTCGCATACATCTATCAGGACTAAATTCAGTACGCTATGCAAATTTTTGTCTCAATCTGAAAAATATTGGAAGTCTGGTGCACAATCTACCTAAAATTGGACGAAACTATGTAGAAGCTACATCTAATTAACATCTAGACTTAATTCCGTACGCTGTTCTAAAGTTCGTTCAAATCGAAAGATATATAGGGACTTTGGAACACCATTTACATAAAATCGGATGAAAATATATATGAGAGCTATATCTAAATCTGAACCGATTTTCACGAAACCTAACACATCATTATTCACTTAATTCAGTACGTTATGTCAAATTTTGTGCAGATCGAATGATATATAGGGTTTTGGTGCACCATACATTAAATCGTACGAAAATATATATGGGAGCTATATCTAAATCTGAACCGATTTCCACGAAACTTAGCACACATCACTCTAGACCTAATTCCGTACGTTCTTCTAAATTTCGTCCAAATCGAAAGATATATAGGGACTTTGGTACACCATTTACATAAAATCGGACGAAAATATATATGGGAGCTATATCTAAATCTGAACTGATTTTCACGAAACTTAACACACATCATTATGCACTTAATTCCGTACTGAATTAAGTGCATAATGATGTGCAAAATTAGAGAGTAATTCCGTAGACCACAGCAAACCGTAGGTTGAGGATATATATTTCGGCAAAACCGACTGAATGACCTAAAATAAAACCAGTTAGCGGAGCAGAATATTCAGATGTGGCTGACCATATAATAGCCTAAACAAATACCACAAATATTATCACCTCAAATAATACTGAACACTAGTTTTATGGTCGATTTTTAGCTTTTGGACGATGTTACGACTGCTAGCATCCCAGTCAACTTCGATAATTTCTCGATTTTATCGACATTTCCGACGACCGGCGAGGTGCATCTTGATCATCAAAAATTCCTGAACGAAATATACGAAACCAAAATTGAACATAATTGGCTGTTACAGTATCGGAACCATAAACACCATTCACAATTTTAGCCGCTTGGCTTGCACAGAATTTTCTCTTTCTTCACTTCTATTTTTAACACCCTGTAACTCACAACTGAATGCACCAAACAAAAAACAGCAAAAATCTATCAGTACATTCGTCTGCCGAAAAAATTATGGATTTCTTATTCCCCAATCTAATATTTATTCCTGAAGGACATAGACCTAGAAGATATAT
The DNA here is from genome assembly GCF_032173495.1 of Musca vetustissima. Lineage (NCBI taxonomy): Eukaryota > Metazoa > Arthropoda > Insecta > Diptera > Muscidae > Musca > Musca vetustissima. The sequence continues at coordinate 28,900 of NW_026880685.1, read as the reverse complement.
TCAAGAGGAGCGGTTGACCTATAAATTAATACCAATTATATTGTTGTAGGAAATCTACAACACTATAATTGGTATTAATATGTAAATATTTAATGATGTGCAAAATTTTGTGCAAATCGAAAGATATATAAGGACTTTGGAGCACCGTTTACATAAAATCGGACGAAACTATATATGGGAGCTATATGTAAATCTGACCCGATTTTCATGAAACTTAGCACACATCACTCTAGACAAATCGGATTATAAATGCGATTTGTACTTTGTTTACAATTTAACACCAACAGACGGACAGACATGCATAAATCGACTCAGAAAGTAATTCTATGCATATTCTCAAAAGGAACCATGTGTCTATCTCGTTTTCTATTGCCTGTTACAAACATATGCACAAAGACATAATACCCTGTACCACAGTGTGGTGAAGGGTATAAATAGGGTCCGCCTAATTTTCAGAATTTTCTAAGCTTTAGTGACATTTTCGTACCGACTTTTTGAAATAGGTTTGTGTGTTGATATACTTTCTATATAAAAGACCTGCTATTATAAATGTGTTTCCGATATTTTGTACTGTAGTTGCTGAAATTTGGCAATCCGGATCCTTAAGAGTGAAAAAATCTCTTCGGACAATTTTGCTGGGAGTCGATGTTTTGTCATATCCCTGGAGGGTATAAAAAGTTCGGTACGGCCGTTTATGTTTTTCATATTCCAACAATTAAATTCTTCTCTTTTTAGAGGTTGCGGATCTCTCCGATTCTTTATTGTTAATATTGCACTACTCGATTCTATTTTTCTTTCTATGAGCAGAATTCTTTTTGCAATTCACTAAATCAAAATCAAGTATTTTAAAGATCACGATTTTAATTAACAATGCTGTCAACATTGGCATTGTTCTCTTGAAGATAACCATTAGTCTTAAACGGAAAGAACACCAAGAAACAAAAAGACAGAACGACAAACTAAAATAGCCACACACTGACAACATTGTTGTAGTTGACGGCAGACAGGAAGACAAGACGATGTAGTCGTTTTTCTTCCTACAAAGCAATTTAATTTAAAATTAAATATTGCATACAATGTGTAGGGACTTTTTAAGGGGACATCAAAGGGTTTTGTTTCGATACAACCTACTCTCTGATTCGCTTGTTGTAACGCAATTTGTTATTGTGAGAAAATCGTGATTGAATTTGAAATTTAACTACAAAATACAGAAATCGTTTTCCACTTTTTTCTATTCATTTTCGTTTCTTTCATTTTTCTTTCGTTTTTGTTACATTTAAATGTGTCATTTTGTTGTAAAAAGAACCTTCGTTCGCTTTGTTGTGTAGAAATGTGTGTGTGCGGTTGTTCACTATTGCTTGTAAACAAGGTTTGTTGCTTAAGTCTTTTGTTTTGAATGCAGAAAACACCGCCCGCCGTTGACATCTTTATAGATTACAGACACGTAGCTGCATTTTCTTCCCTTTGAATGTCTTCCCTTTAAATACCGCTTCCGCTTGCCTCTTTTTTGCCTCCTAAATATCTTTCTAATTATAACTCCTGTTTTTCTGTGTGCGTGTGTGTGTGTGTCTGGCTTTTGTTGTCGTAATTCTTAAGTTGACAGCCAGCCACATAATCTCCGTAGCAAATTCCCAAAAATGTTGTCGTCTATCCAATTTGTATTGTTTTGTAATTCACATAAGAGTTTCGGGGAGTTTCTTACCTTGACCTTTGTGACAATGAAAAAAAAACGACAAAACTAAACGAAGTCGATAATGTGAAACCTTTAAGCAGATTATTTCTGGTTCTTCCTTTTATTGTTCAATTTTGGAAACATGTTTTGTATGGCAATTTTATGATTATTACTTTGGCCCACGCATTTTGATGATGCATAAGAACCCGTGTTGAATGGGTATTTTGTTTATTACCCTTTGGTCTAAATAACAAAAAAAAATATAAGCTATAGTGGAGATTTGTAAAATTGAATGACATAAAGCAGCGGGTCAATACTGGTCCAGTAACCTTGAATGAAATTCAATTTGCTATGGATAATAATAAATCTTGAGAGTATTAAAGAAAAACGTATAAATTACTCTTACAAAATCGATATTTATGATACTATGTATTTTATTTAGCCATTGAGATTTTCAATTCAGTTATTAAAAAAATAATTTAATTGTCATAAAATGTTTTTAAATTTAATAGACATGTTTATAATCTCCACCATAAACTGGAGTGTATATTAAAGTAGTCATTCGGATTAAAATAACTCGAATTATTCACTCGAGGCCTCATAAAGCAGACAAATTCTGGAGCAAAATACAATTCTGTATCGATTTACACATGCCCGTCTATAATAAAGGCACCCCCAAAATTCCGTATTTGGGATCACCAAACATCGACTAGCCGAATTGATCTAGACATGTATGTCCGCCCGTCTGTCCATTATAATTTGTAAATACAATACAGGTCACAGCTATAGACCAATCGTCACAAAATTTTGCATGTGGATTAGGTTCGCTCCACAGAGAACCCCCATTATTTTTGAGCCGATTTATCCATGTCCATCCGTTTGTTGATGTTAAATTGTAAACAAAGTAAAGATTGCATTAATGATCCGATAAGGATGAAATTTGCCACAAATCACTTATTTGGTCCAAGGGCGAACACTATTGAAATTGGAGGGATTCGGTTCAGATTTAGACGCTCCCATATATATTTTCGTACGATTTTATGTAAATGGTGCACCGAACACTCAATATTTTTTTCGATTGAGACAAAATATTGCATAGCATACTGAATTAAGTCCAGTTTGATGTCTGTGAAGTTTTGTTGAAGTCAGATTTACATATAGCTCCCATACATAATTTTGCTGGATTTCACACAAATGTTTCATCAAAAAATCCGAGTCTGCCCGATTGACATGCAATTTTTCATAGATTTCAGAATGGTATGATATGGTGTTTAATTGGTTTAAATATCAATTCATGGCCATATTGTACATATTATCATCTCTTGTATGGTCGGAGGCTGCAATTATGACGCGAACATAACAAAATTTTACACGGAGAATTGGATCTGGCTAATGAACAAGCATGGGATTATGCGTCAATATTTAGAGGGTCAACGATTTTTTTATTTTTTTAATACGAATTATATAAACTCAAACATATATTTCTTATATTCTTCACCACACTGTGGTACAGGGAATTAAGTCTTTGTGCATATGTTTGTAACAGGCAAAAGGAAACGAGATAGACTCATGGTTCCTTTTGAGAATATATATAGAATCACTTTCTGAATCGATTTATGCATGTCCGTCCGTTCGTCTGTCCGTCTGTAGATGTTAAATTGTAAACAAAGAACAGGTCGCATTTATAATCCGGTCTAGATGAAATTTGGTAGAGCTCATTTCTTTGGCCCAAGGACGAACCCTATTGAAATTGTGGAAAATCGGTTCAGATTAAGATATAGCTCCCATATATATTTTCGTCCGATTTAATGTAAATTGTGCACGAAAGTTCATATATACCCTTCGACTTGCACGAAATTTGGCACAGCGTACTGAATTAAGTCAAGAATGATGTGTGATAAGTTTCGTAAAAATCGATACAGATTTAGATATACCTTCCATATATATTTTCATCCGATTTTATGTAAATGGTGTACCAAAGTCCAACCATATTCTTCGATTTGCACGAAATTTGGCATAGCGTATAGCGTCCTTATATATCTTTCCATTTGCACGGAATTTGGCATAGAATGATGCGTGCTAAGTTTCGTGAAAATCGATAAATATATTTTCGTCCGATTTTATGGAAATGGTGTACAAAAGTCCAACTCTGTTCTTCGATTTGCACGAAATTTGGCATAGCGTACTGAATGACGTATAAAATGATGTGTGCTAAATTTCGTGAAAATAGGTTCAGATTTATATATAGCTCCCACATATATTTTCGTTCGATTTTATGTTAATGGAGCAGCAAAGCCCCTATATATCTTTTGATTTGTACGAAAATTGGCATAGTGTAATGAATTGATTATAGAATAATGTCTGCTAAGCTTCGTGAAAATCGGTTAAGATTTAGATATAGCTCCGATATATATTTTCCTCCGATTTTAAGTAAATTGTGCACTAAAGAACCAAAGTTTGTACGATTGACACACAATTTTGTACAATGTACTGAAGGTAATATAAATTCCGTTGGAATCGGTTCAGATTTAGATATAGCTCCCAATCTTGCTCAAATGAAATGAAATTTACCATAGGTTCCAGAAAGGCATAAAACATCACAAATTCAAGTTCGTCTGTTAGGAGACATTTGTAGAATATACCCAAAAGTGGTGAAGGGTATCATATAGTTCACTCAGTCCGACTTTAATACTTTCTTTACATGTTTCTACAATTGTGTACAATTAACATGAATAAGTCGAAATTGCATATGGAAGCTATGCTATATCTATATCTGAGACGAATTCAGGGAAACTTGCCAGAGATTAATTTATATTAACGTCAGTACGTTGTGTCAATTGGCCTAGCTATGGATCCGTAGTGTATGTAAATCTGAACCGATTCCAACAAAATTTTGCACACATCATTCTAGACATAATTCAGTACGCTATACAAACGAAATATATATGGGGACTTTGGTGCACATTTTACATAAAATCGGACGAAAATATATATGGGAACTATATCTTAATCTGAACCGATTTTCACGAAACTTTGCACACATTATTCTGGACTTAATTCAGTACACTATGCCAAAATTCATAGAAATCAAAAGCTTGGAGGGGCTTTGGTTCACCATTAATCTAACATCGGGCAAAACTATATATGGGAGCTATATATAAATCTGAACCGATTTTAACGAAACATAGTACACATCATTCTATACATAATTCAGTACGCTATGTTAAAATTCGTGCAAATCGAATAACTTTGTTGCATCATTTACTGAAAATCGTGCGAAACAATATATGGGAGCTATATCTAAATCTGAACCGATTTCACACAGTAGGATACACTAACTTCAGTACGTTGTGCAGATATTTGTGTCAATTGGCCATATTTTGGGGCTTTGGTGCTCCATTTACTGAAAATCGGACGAAACTATAGGGTTCATCCCTGTGCCAAACAAATTAGCTGTGCTTAATTTCATCCAATTCGGATCATAAATGCGACATGTACTTTGTTTGCAATTTAACGTGGCATAAATCGACCCAGAAAGTGATTCTATGCATATTCTCAAACCAAACAATGGGTCTATCTCGTTTCCTTTTGCCTATTACAAACATAGGCACAAAGACAATACCCTGTACGGGACCGCCCAAATCTGAAAGCATGTGGTGGTAGAAGAAAACCCCTAGCTGAAGGAAAAACCTTAGCTAAGGGTTTGTTTAAACTCGGTATAATTTTGTCGATTTGGGGTGATTTTTCAAACAATCTCTTATTTTCAATATACACTTCACTTAAATTACAAAAAACTCAATTTTTTGTCTTCATATAAAGTTAGCTTGGATACAACATATTCATCCCATAGGCTAATTGGCTACTAATGAAATTTCAATATATTTGACACAATTTTCTTTTAGAATTTCTGTTATAATTATAACAATATCCAATTGTCTCAATTTTCTGTTACTGAACAGTAATGAGCTAAGCATTTCCTGAATGATTTATTACAACGAATTTAATTAGATTCTTTTGTGTAAGATTTAATCTTCGCAAAAATGTGAATAAGATTTGTAAATTGCGCTGTTTTAATAAAAATTAAGATGAATCGTTATTTTAGGAAGTCAAGCGCAACGTTTTGTGAAATTCTGTATATTTCCACCGCCATACACGTACATATATGCATACATAAAAACGACTAGTGTCGGCGTAATTACACTGGGATTTATTTTCTGCAGTGACAATAATTAAAAATAATTGTTGAACTTTGTAAAAAAAAATTGTTTTTTTTTTGTGTAAGAGCATATTTAATTACTAAATGGAATTTGAAAGTAACAAATGCCATTGTTTAAAATTCCTGTTGTATTCTGTCACTGATTCTGTTGAAATTAAGTGAACCAACCAACCAAGCGGATACAACTGATATAGATCTGGGTGATATTGTTGGATTTATTAAAACATTAGGATGAATATAATCAGAAAAATCATATTAAGGAATTAAAAATGCCGAACTTTTTATACCCTCTACCAAAATTGCAGCAAATTAGTATGTTAAAACTGTTTCGAAGCTATGCCAAAATATAGAGTCTATATTAAGGGGACCCCCCATTCTCGGGGTCAAAAATTTTGTTGATATAATTCGAATCTACATTAATTTTAGAATGTGCCTACAAAATTTCAAATGAAAATCTCAAGAACTCTTGAAGATATAGCCGATTTATTGTGTCAGCATCAAGTGACGGCTAAAGGGCTTCTCAAACTTTAAACACGTTTTTCTCTAAACATTTTTTTTTGCGAATGGCGGGCACGATAACTCAAAAAGTAATAACCCAATCGATTTCAAATTTTTACACGTTTCTCTGTGAGTGTATAGCTATCGTATGAACTAGGATAAAGCCAATCGGTGAAGATCTTCCTTATTTTTTTTAACTTGGTTTTTGGTAAAAAATCGGCGATTTTCCAAAAATATTTTTTCAAATGTCCACCATTTTGTTAATTTTAGAGCTAAGTCAATAATCCTAGTTCATACGAGAGCCAGACATGTACTCTTTCTAACACCGTTGGAATTTTCGGATTCCGATGTTCCGGTGAGGAGTTATCGTGCCCGCCATCAAAAATAAGGAATTTTCTTTAATTACAAAAAACAACAACAAAATTTTTTTGTAAATTATTTTTCTTCTATTTTAAATCTTCAAATATATATGTGCAAAGTTACAAACCTTAACAAGCAATGGTATTGATTTACCAGCCCATTGAAAATCTTGAAAAATTAAAATCGAGAATGGAGGGGGTTCCCTTAAAACAATGACCCATACTGAATCAGTAAGGAAAGTAGTAAAGTCAGACTGGGCCGACTATATGATACCCTTCACCACTTTGAGTATTTTCTACATTGTCTCCTATCAAACGTCGCCTTTTCGAAATAACATTGACATGAAATTGAACGAAAGATATATAAGAACGTTGGCGCATCATTACCTTAAATCGGACGAAAATATATATGGGAGCTATTATAAATCTGAACCGATATTCACGAAACTTAGAACACATTATTATACACACATTATTATATACATGCTGTGCCAAATTATTTAGGGACTTTGGCACACCATTTACCTTAAATCGGACGAAATTATATATGGGAGCAATATCTAAATCTTAACCGATTTTCCCGAAACTCAGCACACTTAATTCAGTACGCTATGCAAAATTTCGTGCAAATCGGTACACCATTTACATTAAATCGGACGAAAATATACATGGGGGCTATATCTAAATCTGAACCGATTTTCAGGAAAATTAACACACATTATTCTATACCTAATTCAGTACGCTGTGCCAAATTTCGTGCAAATCGAAAGATATATAAGGGACTTTGGTACACCACTTACATTAAATCGGACGAAATATATATGGGAGCTATATCTAAATCTGAACCGAATTTCAGGAATATTAACGCACATTATTCTATACCTAATTCAGTACGCTGTGCCAAATTTCGTACAATTTAACATGGACAGACAGATGGACGGACGGACGACTTAAAATGTGATTCTATGCATATTCTCAAAAGAAACCATGTGTCTATCTCGTTTCCCTTTGCCTACTAGAGCTCGAAACAAAATTTTCTTTAAAAAATCCACGTTTTTCAGATTCTTAGAAGGCAATCGATCCGCTCACAAGACATTTTTATACCCTTCATCAAACTGTGGTACAGAGTATTGTCTTTGTGCATATGTTTGTAATAGGCAAATGGGAAATGAGATAGGCACATGGTTCTTTTGGGCATATGCATAGAATCACTTTCTAAGTCGATTTATGCATGTCCTTCCGTCTGTCTGTCCATATTAAATTGTGAACAAAGTACAGACCGTATTTATGATTCGAATTGGATACAATTTGGCACAGCTCATTTATTTGGCCCAAGGACGAACCCTATTGAAATTGGGAAAAATTGGTTCAGGTTTAGATCCCATATATATTTTCGTCCGAATAGTGCACCAAAGTCCTCATATATATCTTTGATTTGCACGAAATTTGGCATAACGTATCGAATTGAGCCTAGAGTGATGTCTGCCAAGTTTCGTGAAAATCAGTTCAGATTTAGATATAGCTTCCATATATATTTTGGTCCGATTTAAGGTAAATGGTGCACCAAAGTCTCTAAATTTCCTTCAATTTGCACGAAATTTGGCGCCGCGTACTGAATTAAGCCTAGAATAATGTATGCTAAGTTTCATGAAAATCGCTTCAGATTTAGATATTGCTCCCGTATATATTTTCGTCCGATTTTATGCAAATGGTCCACCAAAGGTCCTATATAACTTTCGATTTGCACAAAATTTGGCATAGCGTACTGAATTATGACCAGAATGATGTTTGCTAAGTTTCGGGAAAATCGGTTCAGATTTAGATGTTGTCCGATTTTAGGTAAATAGTGCACCGAAGTCCCTTTATATCCTTCGATTTGCACGAATTTTGGCATAGCGTAATGAATTGAGTCTAGAATGATGGCTGGTCGATAAACTCGAAATTTGGCACAATGTATCAAATTGAGACTTGAATGACGTTATTGCGATTCGAACGAGTGTCTGATTGAAATTAAATTTTAAATAGCGAATAGCGTTTATTAACTTTACTTTAAAGCTATATAAATACGTTTGTCCCATTGTACGCAAAGGACTCTAAAAAATTGCATATGTACGGATTGATGTTAGTCGGTTCGCATATAAATAAATATCACATATTTAAGTTCGTTCAATTTCATGTCAATCATGTCAGTTAGAATACATACATATGTATAATATGTACCACAGTGGTGAAGGTTATCATATAGTCGGCTCAGTCCGACTTTACTACATTCCTTACTGGTTTTTTAATGAATAAATTACCTATATATTAAAAAAACTTTTAATATAACTGTTGGCCAACACTATTCTTCTCCGGATTTAAAAGTGTTTTGTTTTACGACGGTACCGAGGTATATAAAATCGTTCACTACTTCGATGCTGTAGTTTTCACAGTTGGCCCGAGTCTACTGCACGTCTTGCGTGTTGATACTATCAGCTTGGTCTTCTAGCCATTTACTGCCAGTCCCACTTTGACAGACTACATCTCAATTCGTTCATAGTATTGAAATGCTCCGAGATGTCGTTCCCGACATTAACTGCTGACATTGTGCCAGTTAAAGTTATCTTGCATAGTTAATTTTGCAGGAATGCAGAACGCAGGCATGATTTTAAATACCTCTGAGCGTATTGGGCTGTTGAATGCGCATTTAAAGTCGACTAATAGGTGGAATATGTCGACGTGGTTTTCGTGGGTCTTTCACAGAATTTGGCACAGTGTGAAATTCTGGTATATGGTGGATTGGCCAGGTCTGAAGCCTCATTTATATGGACTATTAATATAAGTCGTTCACACAGCACGCTGGATGAAACTTTATATGCGATGGTAAGAAGACTAATTCCTCTATAGTTGGCACATATCGTATTATCTCTTTTTTTGTGCACCGGGCACAGGTTGCTGAGGTTCAAATAATTGGGCATGTATTCCTGTAACCAAATCTGCTGATAATTGTTATTACTGTTTGCATTGTTTTTTTATAGTAGGAGGGGTTTTCCGAGTGTGGGCAACTAACCCGACACCTCAACCCATTTGTTTATAGTTCTTACGGGTGAACTCGTGGCACATATTAGCGCACTATTTCAACGGATGATGAAAATAGCTACCCCAGGTGACACAATTGAGATCAAAGAGGGACCAAGATAAGCCTGGGTTTCGCCATGTTAAAGCCAAAAAGAGCCTTTTTTGGTATATATGATCCCCTACGTCACCCATCGCATATAAAGTGCTACCCAGTGTACTGTATGAACGATTGAAGCCAATGGTCAATGACATCATTGGACCATACCAATGCGGCTTCAGACCTGGCAAATCCACCATTGATCAGATTTTTACTCTGTGCCAAATCCTGGAAAAGACCCACGAAAAACACATCGACACATACCACCTATTCGTCGACTATAAAGCTGCATTCGACAGTCCCATCCAGAGGTGTTTAAAGCCATTTCTGCGTTCAGCATTCCTGCAAAATTAATACGGCTATGCAGGATAACTTTAAGTGGCACAAGGTCAGCAGTTAAAGTCGGAAAGTACTATCGGAGCCCTTCAATACCGAACGAGGATTCGGACAAGGTGACAATTTGTCGTGTGTTCTTTTCAACATCCTGCTGGAAAAAGTCATACGGGACGCAAATGTGAACAGAAATGGCAATCTGTACACCAAATAACACATGTTACTCGCCTACGCCGATGACATCGACATAAAAGGTCGAACATTGAGAGCTAAAGGTCGAACCAAGCTAATGGTATCAACGCGCAAGACGTCCAGTAGACTCGGACCAACTGTGGAACTTGAGAACTACAGCGTCGAGGTAGTTAAAGATTTTATATACCTTGGTACCGCCATAAATAAAACGAATGACATCATTTTTTTTAAATTTGGAGAATGTTTGTGATGGCCAACAGATGCTACTAAGGTCTAAATAAACAGATTATAAACAAGGCTACCTCCCACCAGACCAAACTCACACTTTACAAGACGCTGATACTATCCGTGCTGTTATATGGATCTGAACCATGGGTATTTGCGCAACCAGATGAGGCAGCTCTTGGGGTGTTTGAAAGAAAAATTCTCCGAAAGATCTACGGGCCGATCTGCGTCGACGGTGAATATCGCCTTTGATTGAATCACAAGCTTTACAATTATAAGCGGATATAGTCAGTAGTATTGAGCTGCAGCGACTACGGTGGTTAGGCAATGTTGTGCGAAAGAATGAGAATGCCCCAGCCCAAAAGGCATATAAAAGCGAGCATTCTGATGGGGAAGGCCACGAATTACATGGAAAGACCAAGTAGAAAACAACACCTTGGAATGTTTTGATGCTGCTAACTACCATGTTTTTGGCTGTTGCGAAGTCAATCAACCTCATGCCGTTGTCGGATGTTTTTTCATGGAGGTAGGGCCATCCTTGTTATTTTGGATTTTGATGTCTAATTTTTTAAAATTTTAAATAAACCTTATATAGAAGACCTATCCCTTCTGTATTACTTTTATGTTCCAGAACAACATTTCCGACTGAATGGCTGCGTACCCGGTATTCTCCTTTTGAAAGTTTTAATGTTATCCTAAAAGGAGGGTTACCTTCCTAAAAAAATCCTTTATTATTATTCGGATTATGATTTTTTGAAATCCTTGCATTTTATGTATATATTGTATTTGGCAATCCTAGCCCGACAAACGGGTCAGGCTATTCTCTTGTCTGACTGCTTAGTTAGGAATATTGGAATATTGCTGAGATTGCCATTATCCACAATCGGTGCACGCGCCCAATATCATCCATCTCTGTTCCTCATATGTGGTGGAGGCAAAGCACTACATTTGTAATGTTTGCAAGGAGTCCCCCTGAAGCAATATTTAAAATGAAATGTGAACAAAAAACATTTCCACGATATGTGTATCATGGAAAATGTCTTTGTTTTTTTTTAATTTTTACACAATAATTTTAATCAGTCCTAAAATTGCATTTCCGTTACCATCGATGTTAACATTTCATTTAACATTTTGTATTTTTCGTCATTGATCTGCTTAGTTGTTTTTTTTCTTTTTTCGGGGTTTCCGTTGTTGACGGTGTATAGACAAACATCTAATTGGCCAATTTAATTAATCTTATGCAAAAGATCAGCTATTTAACTGTCAATGATTGTCGGCAGTTTACATGCTAGTTTCAACAGATTATTTGAGCATTTCAATCGATTTGCTAAAGACAACGCCAAAGACGTGAAAAATGCAACAACGACGACGGCGGGAGAGATACCAAACAGCACGTCAACGTATCCGTCATCGTCAACATCAGTACATCATCATTATCAGCAACTGAAAGGAAAACTTGGCAAACTTTTCCCAGTCCAACCAAGGCTCGACTTGGCTGTCAGTCAAAACATTTCATCAGACAAAAAAGTGATTTCCTTGATTTGTTGATTAAAAACAAAAAAATCGTTGAGTGATAGTCAATTTTTGTTAAAAATACTGTGTGTGTATGTTAAACAAAATAGAAAATATATATTTACCTTTAAGCAAAGCTTAAAGTCGTTCAAAAAATTGTTGGAAAATTTAATGCGGGCAGTAGTGTCTGCTTATGTTTGTTGTTAAACCGAATCCAAAACGAAAGATTGGATTTGAAAACATTGTTGTGCTAAGCAGCTTATTTCCATGCCACTTGATTTCGTTTTTTATATTTAATATTTATATCGCTGCATTATTCATAATATTAACTTAATGTGGAAAAAATAAAAGTGATCTGATTATGGTGATATAGAAGGCAGGTGGGGAGGGATATGAAAATGCCCAAATAGATCTAATTTAGATAATATCTTAACAATGTATGGATTGGTAATACTGTAACATTGTTTCCGCTTTTATTATCTATGGCTCATAATGACTATGTGGGAAGAGACTTAGCTGGCTTACAGAACGGCTGTTCCATAAGCCAAGATAAAAAAAGCTTTCCGAGCGCGTCGGTCTTGTGCGCAAATCCACCAATTTGGAAGACCACGTTCCAAGATGTTGTTTTCTACTTGGTATTTCCATCTAATTCGTGGCCTTCCCCTTCCACGCGAACCATCAGTAGGCTCGTTTTTATATGCCTTTTGAGCTGGGACATTCTCATTCATCCGCACAACATGGCCTAGCCACCGTAGTCGCAGCAGCTCAATACGACTGACTATGTCGATGTCCGCGTATAAATGGTAAAGCTCGTGGTTCATTCGACGCCGATATTCACCGTCGACGCAGATCGGCCCGTAGATCTTTCGGAGAATTTTTCTTTCAAACACCCCAAGAGCTGCCTCATCTGCTTGCGCAAGTACGCATGCTTCTGATCCATATAATAGCACGGGTAGTATCATCGTCTTGTAAAGTGTGAGTTTGGTCTGGCGGGAGGTGGCCTTGTTTCTAAACTGCTTACTTAGACCATAGTAGCATCTGTTGGCCATCACAATCCTTCTCCGAATTTCAAAACTGATGTCATTCGTTTTATTTACGGCGGTACCAAGGTATATAAAGTCTTTAACTGCCTCGAAGCTGTAGTTCTCAAGTTCCACAGTTGATCCGAGTCTACTGGACGTCTTGCGTGTTGATACCATCAGCTTGGTCTTCTCGCCGTTTACTGCCAGACCCACTTTGGCAGACTCCTTTTCAATTTGTTCATAGGTGTCTGTTATCGCTCGCAATGTTCGACCCATTATATCGATGTCATCGGCGTAGGCGAGTAACATGTGTTCTTTGCTGTACAGAGTGTCATTTCTGTTCACCTTTGCGTCTCGTATGACCTTTTCCAGCAGGATGTTAAAATGATCACACGACAAACTGTCACCTTGTCTGAATCCTCGTTCGGTATTGAAGTGCTCCGATAGGTCCTTTCCTACTTTAACTGCTGACCTTGTGCCACTTAAAGTTATCCTGCATGGACGTATTAATTTTGTTCCTGCTGATTTGTTGTTCTTGAGCCGATTAATTGCTTTTATGACCTCATCTTGGCTAGGTGGAATACACTCTGTACCATCTGGGGTATCTTCTTCAACGCCACTATTTGATACTAGAAGCTTTTCAAAATGCTCCTTCCAGATCCTCAACACGCTGTCTGTATCTGTCACCAGGTTTCCTTCTTCATCTCTACAGGAGGATGTGCCTGCTGCGTTTTTCACATCAGTAGCATTACGACACTCCTGATCGTACCATGGGTTTCTTGGAGGTGGCTTTTGGTACCCAAGTGTTGCTTTTGCTGCAGTTTGTAGGGAGTGGGCAAATCTTTGCCATTTGCTTCTATATTATTATCGGGACAAAAAGTGCTTTCTTCAAGCAGGTGGGTAAGTTGAGCGGAGTAGGTCTCGGCTACCTGTTGTGTTTGCAGCTTTTCGACGTCGAGTTTCCGTGTTGTGTTAGATTTCACCTTTGCTGCTACATTAAGACGGGTGTATACCTTGGCTGCCACAAAGTAATGGTCCGAATCGATATTCGCTCCTCGGATCGATCGGACGTCTAAAACACTGGATGAATGCCTTCCGTCTATCACAACATGGTCAATTTCATTGCTCGTTGCTTGATCAGGAGAGATCCAGGTGGCCTTGTGTATATCGAGATGCTTGAATCTGGTGCTGCTAACTACCATGTTTTTTGCTGCCACGAAGTCAATCAACCTCATGCCGTTGTCGGATGTTTTTTCATGAAGGCTGAATTTTCCGACGGTGGGGCCAAAGATATTTTCCCTTCCGATTTATGCATTAAAATATCCTAGCAGAATTTTATTGTTATGGCCAGGGCAACGGTCATATGCTGTTTCTAGGCGCTCGTAAAATATGTGGGAAGATAAATATAAAAAAATCAGTAAGGAACGTAGTAAATTCAGACTGGACCGACTATATGATACCCTTCATCACTTTTGGTATATTGCCAACGTATCCTAAAAATTTCATGTCAATGTTCCCTAGAAAGAAAATGGAGATGAAATTGAAAGAACTTACACATGAGATCTTTGTATATAAGTGAACCGACTACATCAATCTATGCATATGGCTTTCTGCAACCTATGCTAAATTTAATATCATTCGGGCAGATTTACAATGGGACTAATCGATTTATAGTATTTGATAAACGCTATTCAGTATCATACTGCTAAAAATTATGATTACATAAAAATAAATTAATAGGACAAACTTTATGCGTTTAATGCACACTTTTCATAAAATCGGAAGAACATATATATGGGAGCCATATCCAAATCTCAACCGATATTTACGAAACTTACAACACGCCATTCTAGATATGGACTTCGATGAACCATTCACATTGAATCGGACGAAAAAATATATGGGAGCTATATCTAAAACTGCACCGATTTTCTCGATACTTAACACACATCATTCTACACTCAATTCACTACGCTATGCCAAATTTCGTGTACATCGAAAAATATATAGGGACTTTGATGCACGTGTACACATAAAATCGGACGAATGTATATATGTATATATATATATATGGGAGCTATATCTAAATCCGAACCGATTTTCACGAAACTTAGCAAACCAAACTTAATTCAATACGCTATACCAAATTTCGTGCCAATCGAAAGATATATAGGGACTGTAGTGCATCATTTCTATTAAATCGGACGAAAATATATATGGGAGCTATATCTAAATCTGAACCGATTTTCAGAAAACTTAAAACACATCATTCTAGACTTCATTTAACACGATATGCCAAATTTCGTGCAAATCGAAAGATATATAGGGACTTTGGTGCTCCATTTACATTAAATCGAAAGAAAATATATATGGGAGTTATATATAAATCTGGACCGATATTCGGACCTAAACTTGGCAGACATCATTCTAGCCTCAATTCAGTACGACATACCAAATTTCATGCAAATCGAAAGATATATAGGGACTTTGGTGCTCCATTAACATTAAATCGGACGAAGACATATATAGGAGCTATATCTAACTCTGAACCGATTTTCACGAAATTTAACACACATCATTCTAGATTTAATTGAGTGCGCCATACCAAATTTCGTGAAAATCGATATATATATATGACTTTGATGCACCATTTACATAAAATCGGACGAAAATATACCTATATTTATATTAAAAGTGATACCCAATGTGAACCCAATGTACCAAATTTCAGCGAATTCGTTTGAAAAGCGCACTCAAGAACCTCAAAATACCGAAAATGGGGGGTACCTTTATATGGAAGCTATGCCTAAACGAGGACCGTCATAGCTTATCTTTGAATTTGACCTGCCTGCAGACAAAAGACGACTCTATGCAAAATTTTGCCGATCTATTTCAATGCGTTTAGACTCTAGATAGATTACAACCAACGACCTGAGAGAGGGACATGCTTAAATCGCCATCGAATTTTACGCTGATCAAGAATATATATACTTTATATAAATGAATATTTCAATGAGATACAAAAGGAAACATTAAATTAATATACCCTCCATATTATGGTGGAGGGTATAAAAAGCGTTAAGTGAGTCCGGGCTGAACTTTGGGAATGGGTATAAGTTACTAGAAATAAAAGTTCGAACCGCACATGGAACTATAATTTGTCCATCCTTCGGAATTAGATCTGTTCAATAATATTTGAGCAAGGTATAGTATGCCGGACCTCCCACTATATTACTCTTTATTACACAAATTTCAAATGCTCACATATTTCCAGAAAACGGTCCATTTTTAAATATTTTCAACAATTTTCTAAATTAATCATCAGCTTAAATGCATTAACTTCAAAAGACACAGCACCCACATTTTCTTCTTAGATCAGATGTATTTGCTTACACACCTGTCAACATCTCCGCTACTCATGCAACACATTTTCATGAATGAATCACTAGATGGGTGGGTAGTCGTCATTCCATGATCGAGTCAATAACCTTTTCTATGCCGCTGCTGACGTTTTTTTATTCATCACTTCAAAAGGTCAATAAGACTTATTATCTCATTAAAATTTTATCTCGACAAAAAAATCTGATAACTACAGAAAAAAAAACAGAACTGATGCTCAAATAGAATTTCATTTCCCTTTAGACACTTTGGACAGTAGGTTGTTTTCCTTTTTATGGTGGGGTTCTTGTTGTTTATTAACATCATTCCTCATCACTCATAATCAAATGCATACATATGTACATGTGTATATGTACATATCCCTGTGCAGGGCAGAGATCTGGCCATTGTGGATTATGGAGATTATGATGAGGGGGCACCTCATGTTTAAAGATCACACAGATGACAGGTGTTGTTGTCAAGCTGTATGAAATGAAAGTAAACAGCATCGGATAATGGAAAAACCACAGCCACACAATTGATAAGAGCTGGAGGGAGGAGTGGGGGTTTAACACAAACCTAGAAAAAAATGCGTTCACAGACTGACTACCATAAACTGCAAACACAACAGCGGAAGCGTTTTATAAGACACTATACCGCCTAGCAAACACCATCACAAGGAATGAATGCACGCACCCTGGAAGTTCATTAACCCATGGAATGCTATTCAGTCATTTGTAGTAGAATTTGTATTCGAGGTGTTCTTTGTGGACATTTCATAACTATGAATGAATTTAATATCAATATTTATTTTTGTCACCTTGCTTTATTGTATTTGTTTAATATAAAAACATGAATTGCCTTACCTTATATTTTTTCTAATATTTATCAACCAGATTCCAAGAATACCAGATTTATATTTTTCATATTATTTGCTAGGAACGGGAATGTAAATATTAAAGTTTAACAACTTATATTAAAAGCCTCAATTTGCTACGTGTGAATATTGTAATCTAATTCTTATGCCGGAAATTTACTTATTTTCATTAAATATAACACCTATTGTCAATTATAAACAAATATAACGTTTAATAAAAACCATGTAAAAATATGTATGTTAGGTCGGGCAGCGATTATTACTTTAGAATAGGTCTTCAGAGTCAGAATTAGGGACTAACAAACGAAACAATAATAATTCGATTGCGGAACATAACTTTGAAACAAATATTTCTTTCTTTTTTACACTGCACTATGATAATTATACACTCAGCCTTATGGCAAATGAAGTGTATATACACTTTGATACGGTGAAAATGTGCCTCATCGATGCATTGGCTTTACACCCCATGTTTCTTTTGATCCGTTTCAGAAAATTTGGAGTCGGTTTACACATGTCCGCCCGTCCGTTGTCCGTCTGTCTGGCTGGAGCGCACAATAAGAAAGCCGATTTCATCCAAACTTTGTACATCTTAATATTTCTTCCAAATTTAGTTTAAGTTCGAAGATGGGCATTATCGTTTCACTCCTTCTGGTACCTCCACCACAAAATGGTCAAAATTGTGCTAAAAATTAATTTTATAACATGCAAATGGATTATTCGATTTTAACGAAACTTTGCACAACCTATTATCTTTACCAAGCCAAGGTCAAGTAGGAAGATGGAACCCATTGGTCCACTCTTTCTGGTACCTCCCCCACAAAGGATAAAAATTTTCAATATTTATAAATCCAATACAAAATCCAAAATTTACACAACCGAATATCATAACCAAGAATAGATCAAGTTTGAAGGTGGGACCCATTGGTCCACTCCTTCAGGTACCTCCCCACAAAATGGTAAAAATTATGCTAAAAATTAATTGTATAATAATATGCAAACGGACTATCCAATTTTAACGAAACTTTGCACAGCCTATTATCTTTACCAGATCTAGATCAAGTAGGAAGATGGGGCCCACTGGTCCACTCCTTCTGGCACCTCCCCCACAGAGGGTCAAAATTTTCAATATTTATAAATCCAATATCAGGCTAATGGAATGTCAGATTTGAACCAAACTTGAGGTTCCATCGATTATGTCATCGATAAGTCTACTTATCGGTACCTCAACTATTACCTATCGTCATCAGAGAATACCAATCGCCAAATAAGAAGAAGAAGCAGAAAGCTAAATATCTTGCCGCAATACCAATTACGAATTGTTTTTAAAAAGAATAAAACATCAATTCAGACCGCCAGAGTCTTTAAATTAAACAAGTGTTCCTAATTAGCAACACGTACGTATCGCCTGTATACTTGTTATGTTGTCTAATATTCATATTTATTGTTGTTCGTCTTTGTGCAACAAATACCTTCGGCTCTAAAGCTACTCTGTAGATTTAGAACCCCTACAAGTCCATACGCCTGTAACGGAACTTGTACAATGTTTGAAGATGGGACACATTGGTCCACTTCTTCAGGTACCTCCTACACAAATGGTCTAAATTTTTCATATTTATGTTTCCAATATCAGGCGAATGGAATGTCATATTTATTGTTGTTCGTCTTTGTGCAACAAATACCTTCGGCTCTAAAGCTACTCTGTAGATTTAGAACCCCTACAAGTCCATACGCCTGTATCGGTCCATTGGTCCACTCCTTCTGGTACCTCCCCCACAATAGGTCCAAATTTTCAATATTTATAAATCCAATATTTGGCGAATGGAATGCTCAATTTGAACCTACTTCTGCACAACCTATTATCTTTACCAAACCTAGATCAAGTCGGAAGGTGGGACCCGCCTGCCCTCTCCTCTGGTCATTCTACAAAAAGGGTCAATGTTATATATTTGATCAACATAAAATCCGAAATATCTTTAATTAAACATATAACTTATATAAAACGATTAATAAAATCTGTGTATAACTCCGAATATCTCCTCCGCAGACCATAAGTTGAGGGTATATATCTGTCCGCAACACTGACTGAAACTTTTTACTTGTTTTTTATGTTGGATTCATATTGGGTAACAAATCATACTACAAAAATTACTATGCCCCTTTTTATACCATCCTCCATAATATTAATTTATCATTCCGTTTGCAACACTTCGAAATATTCATACAGATCGCAATATTTGAGATATATTTCTGAAATTTTGCAATGATATTGCTATTACTCCTAAGATGTTTGGTATTGCAATGGGATATATCGGTACACGTTTTGGTGTAGTCCCCATGTAACGGTATACTCCCATAATTTAACAGAATTGGCTGTATTTTAGTATTTTGGGTTCTCATTGCATAGTACATTAATATTGAACCAATTTTGAGTGTAACTTCCATATGACGGCAGCCCGACCTCTCTGTACTAATAATTATTTCAGTACTCAAAATTACCAATATTGATCCCACTTTCGGTATAGCCCCATTAAACGCTCTATTTTTTGTCTTTTTCGGAATATTTCAGGTCCTATCATCACCTGAGAAACAAATCCCATTATCTATGGGAGCTATATCCAAATCTGAACCTATTTCAACAAAACGCTGTGCTAAATTGTGTGCCAATCCGCCTAGCATTGGGTCTTTGGTTTACCATTTACATAACATCGGACGAAACTATTTATGGGAGATATATTTAATTTTGAACCCATTTTTCCCAATTTAATAGGGTTCGTCGTTGGACCAAATAAATGAGCTGTGCCAAATTTCATCCAATTCGAATCATAAATGCGCCCTGTACTTTGTTTACAATTTAACATTGACAGACAGATGGACGGACATGCATAAATCGACATAGAAAGTGATTCTATGCTTATTTTCAAACGGAATCATGAGTCTAACTCGTTTCCTTTTGCCTCTCACCAAAGACATAAACCATTTTCCACTGTGTGTTGAAGGGTATACATATATATATGTATTAATGTATATATCCTAGCGTGCAATTCAAAGTTATGGATAATTGGTTTAAGTTTCTCGGAAGAATTTAGGCAAACAAATTGTGGTAAATCGGAATAATCGCAACATGGGAATTTTTTTGGTAGGGAGATTTGTTAACATATTTTTTTGTGGAGAGATTTGGTACCCATTAAGAACTCAAAATACTAAATTACAGCCAATTCGATGGAAAAATACGATATGGGTTCTACCAGAAAAAAATTATATATATTTATAATTTAATTTTTTGTGGAGAAATTTCGTACCCAATAAGAAACCAATGTACCAAATGTTAGCGAATTCGGTTTAAAAACGCGCTCAAGAACCCCCAAAATACCGATACTATATTAATTCGTTTAGACGCTAAAGTCATTACAACAGACGGACGGACAGACGGGCATGCTTAGAATTTTACGCTGATCAAGGATATACATACTTTATA
Source organism: Musca vetustissima (assembly GCF_032173495.1). NCBI lineage: Eukaryota > Metazoa > Arthropoda > Insecta > Diptera > Muscidae > Musca > Musca vetustissima. The sequence goes on along the minus strand of NW_026880685.1, from coordinate 7,984 downwards.
GGGTCGGAAATGATTATTTCGATGAGTTACAAAGGGAATGACAAATCAATATACCCTCCATATTATGGTGTAGGATATAAAAACATAGATTAACATTGAAAGTGTTCTGGGAGGAACAATTTTCGAATTATTAATACAAATACGACATACATACAAATCTGATACTAAAATTTAATATTTTTTAAAAAGTGGAGTTAATTGAAGTGTGATCTGAACGCCTAATATACACCTTATGGGACCCCGGACAAGTATTACGAAGAGTAATGTCAACTGATCTATTATCCAGAAAATCCAGAAATTTCTACTTGTAACTGCATCGCTTGAACCATCAAGCTGGAACTTTATATGGGATTTTGGACCTTTCAATCATACGGAACTTCGGAATGGAGGCAATGTAAATACATTGATGAAATATTTTATGTTAAGAAATCTATTATTCTTTTAATACGTCAAAATGTATTATTATAGCCGTATCGCATGGACCATTAAAATGCCTTAAATAAATCGCGATTTTTGTATGGAAGCCGATACATTTTCTGCAAATAGATTTAATGAATCAGAATGTCAACCACAGTCTTTGGAAAACACAACTGTGAACATTAGCATAGCTAAAATGGAAAGGATGCACCTATATTGACAATTTTAACTGCGATAATTTACATGCGGTTAAACAAATTCAATATAGCCTCCATTCTATGATGATCGGTATAAAAAAACCTCACAAACGAAGATAAATTGTGCAAACTTACATTTAATGTATACACATTTAAAAAAAATTACACTTCATTCCCAGGCTGCCATGGGAAATTGCATATTTACACCATTATTGAAATTATGCGAACCATTTCCGAAAAACAATTTCAAACTATATTGGCTAACTTGGCATAAACAAATCACACTTTCGAAAATCTATTCAGATACAAATTCACAAAAAAAATGTAGGAAAATGTCTTGGACATTTTCATATGTGAAAATGATCACTCATAAAAACAACAAACAACAGCAACAACAACACCACACATTCATAACTCAAAATGTTGGATGTCAAACCCTTAGGGTCATAACTCGTGGCCAACAGAGAAGATGTAACTGAATGCAGCGAAAATGGGAAAAGAAAAACAACATCATAAACTGTTTTTCCATTGGGACATGGTGGTGAAATGTTTCGCCATTTCCTCCCTTTCCTATGGGCAATGGAGCAGGCGCACATGGACATAATACACAAACAAAAAGAAAAAACCTAAAGTGTTTTATGACTCCAATGAATATTTTATGTAAGCCTAGCAGGCTTTGGATGTCTAGCTCCAGATAGATGATCACGTTTGCCCATATGTTAGAAGAAGAATAACAGCAAAAACAACAGCAACAAAAATCATCATCGTCAACACCAGCCAATGTGTCACCCTCACCTCCTCTCCACAAAAACCGAAACCGAATACCAATTCTCACGCTCTTCTTCAGACGGACATTAACGGCGGTCTGCTTAACCTAAGGAAATTTAGTTTGATGCCTAAGCTTTAAAATGTTTACAATTTTTCTTCGTTTAGCTTCTGGCTCTGCGGAGCATTTTTTGGTACTTATATACTTTTTTTTTTTTTTTGCTTTTCCTTCAAAACTGAGGGAGGATACCTGCAAATAAACAAACTTAGACTGATTGGAAGGTAAATTTCTTTAGCCATTGTAATGTTATTGGAACTTTCCTTAGGATTATTTGGAACAGTATTTTAAAAGTGTGTGTGTTGCGATGGGCCAAATAGAAAGTGTGAACTATTGTCCTCCATCGTTTTTTTTTTAAATGAGGCAATTAAGTCGGAGCGAAATTGGAATCAAGCAGATCAACAATATTTTTAGGGGCTATATTTTTACGCGGCAGCAAAAAACATGGTAGTTAGCAGCACCAGATTCAAGCATCTCGATATACACAAGGCCACCTGGATCCCTTCTGATCAAGCAACGAGAAATCAAATTGATCATGTTGAGATAGACGGAGGGCATTCATCAAGTGTTTTAGACTTTCGATCGATACGAGGAGCGATTATCGATTCGGACCATTACCTTGTGGCAGCCAAGGTGCGCACCCGTCTTAATGTAGCAGCAAAGGTGCGATCTAACACAACACGGAAACTCGACGTCGAAAAGCTGCAAACAAAACAGGTAGCCGAGGCCTACTCCGCTCAACTTACCCACCTGCTTGAGGAAAGCACTTCTTGTCCCGATAATAGTATAGAAGCACAATGGCAAAGAATTGCCCACTCCCTACAAACTGCAGCAAAAGCAAAACTTGGGTACCAGAAACCACCACCAAGAAACCCATGGTACGATCAGGAGTGTCGTAATGCTACTGATGTGAAAAACGCAGCGTATAGGACAACCCTGCAGACAGTAGCAACACGTAACGTAATGGAGAATTATCGGAAGAAAGGAGAGAAGGGAAACGTGTTTTCAGAAAAAGAAGAAAGAAGAAGAAAAACGTGAGCGTGAGCAAATCGAGATGTACAGGAGTCAGAATGAAGTCCGGCAATTTTACCAACGAGTAAAGCACCAAACCGAAGGCTTTGGTGCAGGCACAACCTCCTGTAGAGATGAAGAAGGAAACCTGGTGACAGATACAGACAGCATGTTGAGGATCTGGAAGGAGCATTTTGAAAAGCTTCTGGTATCAAATAGTGGCGTTGAAGAAGATACCCCAGAACCAATAAGAGATGATGGTGTAGAGTGTATACCACCTTGCCAAGATTAGGGTTTCCAGCCGAACTATTCAAGACTGGTGGAGAGATGCTGGTCAGGATTATGCACCAGCTGATTAGTACAATTTGGCTAGATGAATGCATGCCCAATGATTGGAACCTCAGCATCCTGTGTCCCGTGCACAAAAAGGAGACAAGACGATATGTGCCAACTATAGAGGAATAAGTCTCCTCCCCATCGCATATAAAGTGCTGTGTGTACGACTGAAGCCAATATTCAATGACATCATTGGATTACTTATGTGGCTTCAGACCTGACAAATCTACCACTGACCAGATTTTCACTCTGCGCCAATCCTTCAAAAGAACCCACGAGAAACACATCGACACATACCAACTATTTGTCAACAATAAAGCCGCATTCGACAGTTCTATCCGTTCAGAGGTGCTTAAAGCCATGTCTACATTCGGCATTCCTGCAAAATTAATACGGCTATGCAGGATAACTTTAAGTGGCACAAGGTCAGCAGTTAAAGTCGGAAAGGACCTATCGGGGCCCTTCAATACCGAACGAGGATTCAGACAAGGTTACAGTGTTTATGCCGTATTACCTTTCCAGCAGGATGTTAAAAAGGTCACACTTTTTAACATCCTGCTGGAAAGGTCATACGGCATGCAAAGGTGAACAGATGCTCTGTACACCAAACAACACAGGTTACTCGCCTACGCCGATGGCATCGATATAATGGGTCGAACATTGCGAGCGGTAACAGCCACCTTTGACCAAATTGAAAAGCAGTCAGCCAAAGTGGGTTTGGCCGAAAATGGCGAGAAGATCAAGCTGATGGTATCAACGCGAAAGACGTCCAGTAGACTCGGACCAACTGTGGAACTTGATAACTACAGCTTCGAGGTAGTTAAAGATTTTATATACATTGGTACCGCCATAAATAAAACGAATGACATCAGTTTTTCAATTCGGAGACGAATTATGATGGCCAACAGATGCTACTATGGTCTAAGTAAGCAGCTTAGAAACAAGGTCACCTCCCGCCAGACCAAACTCACATTTAAAAGACGCTGATACTACCCGTGCTTTTATATGGACCTGAAGCAGATAAGTCAGCTCTTGGGGTGTCTGAAAGAAAACTTCTCCGAAAGATCTACGGGCCGATCTGCGTCGACGGTGAATATCGGCGTCGAATGTACCACGAGCTTTACAATTTATACGCGGACATCGACATACTCAGTCGTATCGAGCTGCAGCGACTACGGTGGCTAGGTCATGTTGTGCGAAGGAATGATAATACCCCAGCTCAAAAGGCATATAAAAGCGAGCCTACTGATGGTTCACGGAGAAGGGGAAGGCCACGAATTAGATGGAAAGACCAAGTAGAAAACGACATCTTGGAACGTGGTCTTCCAAATTGGTGGATTTGCGCACAAGACCGACGCGCTTGGAAATCTCTTTTAAGCTCGGCTTTTGGAACAACCGTTCTGTAACAAGCCAGCTAAGTAAATATGTATATTTTTACCAAATATTTTATGGGGCTATCACAAGGCGTAGATTTTTAAATGAATATTTTTATGGGCTATCACAAGGCGTAGATTTTTAAATGAATATTTTTAGGGGCTATCACAAGGCGTAGATTTTTAATATTTTATATAGTTTATGCAATTTCGACTACTTTCTAAAATACTGTGACACACGACGTTATTTATATCCAGCTCACACCTAACATTCTCGAATTCTGTTAGCTATTTGTTCTGCTATATGCAAAATATATTGTGGAGGTGAAAGAATTTTACCAAAACTCCCTGAGAATTCATGGGTTCTCTTCGAAGTTTGTCATTCGGCTTTCGATGTTCTAAAGACCAATAATTTATGTTGATGTTCTTTTATTTTTGAGTATTGGACAAAGAAAGCAAAAACACAAAAGAAATCACATCGTCTCGTAGTCGTCGTCTTCGTCATCATCATCTCCGTTTTTGTTTTGAGAAAATTTGTTAAACTCGCAGGAAGCAGGTTTCAGAATCATGTAGAATTATGGCCTTTGGTTTAGCTGGTTGCATTTCGACACCACTATTTCTTGGGATTTTTTCTCAGTTACGCCACAGCGGAAGGTAATAAAATTTCTTCATTGACAAGATTTATGATTTCACTTGGTGTTGGATTTTATGTCAATGTTAGGTTTACGAGACAGAAAAAAAAATAAAAGCAACGAAAACAAACACTGATAAATTCGAATACTGGCAATAATGACGATGACAATGATTATAGAAGCTAAATATCTTTAGCCCAGGTATTTGATCCTGCTTGCAACCGAAAAAAAAGCATTTAGAATATCGTCCCACAGATATGGCTTGGCTATTAAATTTAGAAGGATTTATTGGCTTCTTGAGTGGTTTATTGTTCTGATCAAAAGTTCATAAATCAAATGTCAATTTGGAATTTTATTTCCAAAAAAAAAAAAAAATGTGGTCTGACAATTTTTTTTTATAGAAACATGATTGCAGGTCCCATTTTCTGAGAACCACAGGTCCCTTTTTTTCTACAAAAAAAATTCTCAGAACCACAGGTCCCATTTTTTTCCAAACAAAAAAAAAACAGTACTGAAAGCAGTAAAGTTGGACGGGGCCGACTATATGATACCCTTCACCACTTTGGGTATATTCAACAGATGAATCCTAACAGACGTCGCATTTTTAAAGGACCAGTAAAATGAAATTGGATCCATAAACATGTAATTCTGAAACCGATATTAAATTTTTAATTTGGTCATTCTACGCTGTGCCAAATTTCGTGCAAATCGAATGATATGTAGGGACTTTGGTGGACCATTTACATTAAATCGGACGAAAATATATATGGGAGCTATATCTAAATCTGAACCAATTTTCAGGAAACTTAACACACATTCTTTTGGAAAAAAATTCGATGGACCACAAGTCACATTTTTTTCTTTTGGAAAAAATTCGATGGAACACAGGAACCAAAAGGTACAATTTTTTCTATACAAAAAAATTCCCAGAACAAAAGATCCCATTTTCCTATAGAAAAAAATTCTCAGAACCAAAAGTTTCATTTTTTCCTATAGGAAAAAATTCTCAGAACCAAAGGTCCATTTTTTTATGGAAAAAAATGCTCAGGATTACAGGTCCCAAAATGTCTCTTGACCACTTCTGAGCACTCTTCTATCATTATGAGGGGAGCACTCTTCGGTATTTTACAACACCAGTAGGTGTTTATTGGAGATATTTATCGCCTTGGATTGATTCGGATTCCAACGCGATTAACAATAAAATCACAATGGCCTATAAAATAGGACATTCTAATGACTAGACCACAAACATTTAATCATGCGTCCAGTAATGCCTGAATTCTATCGGAGTCGTAATGCCTGACTTCCTTTCACATTAGAATTTATCACACCAGTCTCTGTTTAATTTTCAACGATTCGAAACACCATTTAATTGTTGTAATCAATCCAAGCAGTCATTCCGATCTATTAATGCTAAATGGCTAGAAAAATTAAAATCCCAATTTTCAATAAACCAAGATTCATGCCCTATGACCACGAAAAACAAAAAAGTTCCTTTCCACAGATTAGAGCTTTTCCACTTCGTTGCAATTGCCGTTTGTCGTTCTCACATTGACTGGAAAAGTAGATTATGTCAATACTAAGAGACCTTATTTATTATTGCTGTTGTTGTTGCCGTGGCGGTGTTGGGCAACTGCTGTTGTTGTCGCCGCCAAAATTGGTTGTGATTGTGGGAACAGTTTTAAACATATGCTTCGAGTCGTATTCTGTCGACGACAATTACCTGATGCATCCGTATTTGGTAAAAAACGTTTAATTCAACAAATATTAATTTTTGTAATCTCTGTGGAGCCATAAAAATGCTACACACACCACTCAACCACTAAGCGAGCGAATGAACGGAACATTCACAAATGTCAAATCTATTAGGTGTTATGTGTGTGTGCTTTGAATTATACATTGTCTAATATAATTCTGTATTACACAAAAACAAATGTGAGAAATATTAGAAAAAAATATATGAAGGGTAGACTTGATATTAGGTTGCCAGACCATTTTTTATATAAAAATAAGTCCTGTCTTCCGGACAATTTTTGTGTAAAAAAATCCGTCCTGTGGTCTAGAGAAAATTTTCTATAAAAAAATTGCGCAGTACGGAATTTTTTTCTGTAGAAGAAAAAAACTAGGACCTGTGGTCCAGAAAATTTTTTCTATAGAAAAAACTAGGACCTGTGGTCCAGAGAATTTTTTTCTATAGAAAAAACTAGGACCTGTGGTCCAGAGAATTTTTTTCTATAGAAAAAACTAGGAGAAAACCAGAGAATTTTTTTCTATAGAAAAAACTAGGACCTGTGGTCCAGAGAATTTTTTTCTATAGAAAAAACTAGGACCTGTGGTCCAGAGAATTTTTTTCTATAGAAAAAACTAGGACCTGTGGCCCAGAGAATTTTTTTCTATAGAAAAAACTAGGACCTGTGGTCCAGAGAATTTTTTTCTATAGAAAAAACTAGGACCTGTGGTCCAGAGAATTTTTTTTTAGAAGAAAAAAACTAGAAAAAAACTAGGACCTGTGGTCCAGAGAATTTTTTTCTATAGAAAAAACTAGGACCTGTGGTCCAGAGAATTTTTTTCTATAGAAAAAACTAGGACCTGTGGTCCAGAGAATTTTTTTCTATAGAAAAAACTAGGACCTGTGGTCCAGAGAATTTTTTTCTATAGAAAAAACTAGGACCTGTGGTCCAGAGAATTTTTTTTCTACACAAAAAACTAGGACCTGTGGTCCAGAGAATTTTTTCTATAGAAAAAAGCTAGAACCTGTGGTCCAGAGAATTTTTTTCTATAGAAAAAACTAGGACCTGTGGTCCAGAGAATTTTTTTCTATAGAAAAAACTAGGACCTGTGGTCCAGAGAATTTTTTTCTATAGAAAAAAACTAGGACCTGTGGTCCAGAGAATTTTTCTCTATAGAAAAAATAGGACCTATGGTAAAGAGAATTTTTTCTATACAAAAAAACTCGGTCCTATTCTTCAGAGAATTTTTTTCTGTAGAAAAAAACAAGGACCTATGGTCCAGAGAATGTTTTTCTATAGATACAAACTAGGACTTGTGGTCCACAGATTTTTTTCTATAGAATAAATCTTAAAAAATGGGACCTGTGGTCCAGAGAATTTGTTCCTATAGAAAAAAATTGGACCTGTGGTCCAGAGAATTTTTTTCTATAAAAAATGGCGTCTATGGCCATGAGATTTTTTTAAT
>NW_026880684.1:0-32446 GCF_032173495.1 Musca vetustissima | reverse complement strand
TAGAAGTGCCCGAAGGCTAACAAATCGTTCGCAGATGAGGTTAAAAGCCAGAAAGGCTCCACACAGATAATAAAAAGTGATCAAGAAAACATTTAGAAGAAATCCGAAGAGTCGGACAGTTTTTTTAGAAAGACATATTCGAAGTTTTGAATTCTTAACCACGTCATCTTAATGCCAAAGTCAGCTAATATAGTTGATCGAAAGCCTCTGGAAGCGTATTAAAGGTCAGCATAACTTTCGGAGGATAACGCACCTACCAGGGAATTTTTTCAAACACAAAAATGAGGGCCTTTACTACTTTTGAGACGATCTTAAGGCCGAGAGCAACTCGAGAACCTCATAATCTTTCGCAGATGAACGAAAAACTCAGAAGCCCATTACAGGCAAGCTGAATAGCCAAAAAGTTTAAGTCTAGGTTCTAGGCCTGACAGTACAGTAGGTCTTACACCTACGATCTTAAGGCCGAGAGTAACTCGAGGACCTCCTAATCTTTCACAGATGAACGAAAAACTCAGAAGCCTATTACAAGAGAGCTGAATAGCAAGAGTGTTTAACTCTAGACTCTAGGGCTGACAGTACAGTAGGTCTTACACCGATGGGATTAAGTAGGATAGAAGAGTAAATATAGTCTTCTACAGAATCGGATGGACCATCCAGTTTTTTCTTATGGCCGGCATGTCTTCAACAAAAAACTGATCGGGGAACTTTTCAACGACGAAATTCGAGTTTTTTATTCCTTTTTGGATGATCTTTCACAGATAAATAGAAATCTCAGAAGTCCATTACAGACCAACTGAATAGCTAAAGAGATGACCTACAGACGTACTTCAATGCCTGTCTGTACAGTACGACGAATTGGAAAGCATTTCCTTCCTTAAAAACGTTATGTGTAGGCCGGAATCAAAGGAGAATGGTGACGTATAATTTGCGACAAAACGTATATGCCATTAAGGAGCATTATTATTTCTATTATCCATCTTGTAGAGCGTAAAGCATATATAAAACAGGAGACCCTAAGAATAGACGAACTAAATTAACAATTTAGAAAATCAAGAGGAACGGAAGTGATAACCTGAAAAATATGTATAAACTGTAGATATAAGCATACAGATATGAGCCGATAAGCCAAGGAGTCTGTAGAGACTATCTAAAGGTCCAGAAAATCGCTGCAGATGAATTAAGTGACCGATGAGTCTGGACAGAGAGTTGGAGAATCCATGAGTCTGTAAAGATGAGCCATTTACGTACTTACAGATGATTTGAGGTACCTTAAAGCCTGTACGGATGATTTGAGAGGTCAGCGTGTCTGTATAGTTGATCTGAGACCCCAGCGTGACTGCAGCGACTTGTTGAAGACGGAATTGAAAGCATTTCCTTCCTTAAATACGTTATGTGTAGGGCGGAATAAAAGGAGAATGGTGACGTATAAGTTGCGACAAAACGTATACGCCATTAAGGACCGTTCGTATTTAGTATTTCGCGTAGAGCATATATAAAACAGGAAACCCTAAGAAAAGACGAACTAAATCAACAATTTAGAAAATCAAGAGGAACGAAAGTGAGATGAATAAACCTGAAAAATCTGTATAAACTGTAGATATAAGTGTACAGATATGAGCGTATAAGCCAAGGAGTCCGTAGAGACTATCTAAAGGTCCAGCAAATCGGTCCAGATGAATTAAGTGACCAATGAGTCTGGATAGAGAGTTGGAGAATCCAGGAATCTGTAAAGATGAGCAATTTACGTACTTACTTACGTGACTGCAGCGACTCATTGAAGCTTAAATTGATATGAAAATATTACCTGAAGGGCCTAGGAGCTAAAATTGCAGCCAGTCCGTATAGTAGATCTGCCAGGAAGTCCGTAATTTCAGATGAGATGATGTGTGAAGGCAAGCGAATCTGCGAATCTGTGTTGACGGGTTAGCGACTGTATATACGATTTAATCAGGTACAAATTCAGAGCGAATACGTCCTTCAGACATTCATTTTCTACCCTGAGATTTAAATTTTGTAGTTATTTAAAATTGATTGAAGGGGCATGGTGTAGTATGAGTTGTGACAAAACGTATACGCCATAAAGAACCCATACTATTTCAATTGTTCAATGATCGTAGTTTTTCTACTACGGAAAGTAATAAGCTATATGGAGGATCATCAGTACAAAAGGTTGTGCATAATGGAATAATAGTTCCATGGAACATGGAAGTCTCTTCAAATTTACTGTAGAATCCAGAGTATTGAACTATTATGAATCAAAGGGGCTATTGTGGCGTATGAGTTGCGTCAGAACGTATACGCCATAAAGACCCTGTATTATTTATCTTGCAAACAATATTTTTGTTTTCAAGGATGCTTTTCTTAGTCTCGTAAACTTCGTATTATTTATCAGTCTGTTTATTATTTAATTTCATGTTCATGGTTATTAAATTACATCTGTAGAAAAAATAATCATAATAATAATTTTGTTTGTCTTTGTATTTTAAAATCTCTTTTACATTGTTATTTTTCTTAGAATAGCTGTTGTTTATTTTTGCTTGTCTTATCAAGCTATACATTTTCTTGTCCCATTTCAAGGATACCAATTAGAAGATGTTTTTTTTTTCTGTTTCGTTTGTATTCCTTCCTCTCTTACATTCGAACTGACTGCCTGACTGGCAGGATGGTTGGCTGGCTGGCTGACTGGTCTGTAATTAAAGTAGGTTGTAGATATAGCTGTAGTTTGTGTTAGTGTGTTTTGTAGTCTTGTCCTGTTTTTCGTTATCCTATCTTAACGAAGAAAATCGTCTTCGTCGTCGTATTCTTCTGTCTTGTCTGTTTATCTTGCACTAATTTCATGGCTAAGGCTTTTGTAAGAAGGGTCCATAAGTCTTGATAAAATATCCTTAGCAACACCATATCCTACAAGTCTTTGTAAGAGGAATGCGGTTGTTGTTGCTTTTATATTTTTGAAAGGACTTTTTCGGATAACCACAAAGGCACGTGACACAATTAACTCTCTGCTAAAAATGATGGCATGCCAAGTCATGTTGTTGGGGCCATGTATATTTTTGTGGAACAGACAGCCAGCTAGCCAAGTAACATGGCAATGTTTTCACTTTATTTGTGTCTCATTATCTTTTAGCCATCTCCCGAGATCCTGGTCGTTTTTTTTGTCTTCTTCATGGTGTTATGGCTTCACCAAAAATACAATTGGGAATATTTTAGCCACTTCCCAGGAGAGAATAGTTTGGGTTACTCTATTCCTTCTTTGTGTGTTTTAATTTTCTTCTTTTTATAGATTTTATTTCTTATTTTCCTCGTGAAGAATTTTTATGCTTTGCTGGTATTCGGTTTGGGTATTTCTTTTTCTATTATTAAGAACCACAAAACAGGATATATAGAGAGGAAGTAGAATAAAGAAATAAAAATAAAATAAAAGAAAATACACACACACACAATTTTCTTTTGTATTGTTTCCATTGGCCATTGGCATATCTTGGACGTGAGCTTGTGAGAAGCTCGATGCTTGCCACACACATTTTCTGCTGCGGGAATTTTTTTTCTTCAATTGCTGGTATTTTTCCATACCGACTGCCATGAATTTAAGTGTTAATCACGTTAATTTGTTAGTTGTTCGAACGTGAGAAAATTCCCCAAAAGGGAAAGTGCGAGGAAGGATTTTTTTATTCATTTCATTTCTTTACTTACACGAATAAGCTGACCGTAAAGAGCTTTTTTATTGTGTCCACTGAAGACAAGAAAGAGAGGGAATGGTCAGTGGAGGTTTGTTTGCACGTCGCACTGTTGTAAAACTAAATTAATATTATTTCATTTTTGCTTTCGTTTTCATTTCTCTCTTTGTTGAGCAAAAAAAAAAACGAAACAATAAGATAAGAGATGGAAAATATATGAAAGAAATACAAAAAGTTAACAGGACAGGGTAAGGACGGAACTTATCAGACAATTAAATAAACAATGTCATAGTATTCTAGAGCGTATGATTATTGTCAATACGTATACGCCTCACGCTGCTGCAGGAATTGACGAAAACTCTGATGATATAATAGACACAAAATCTGCAATCCATAAAATCTACAGTAATAAAAAATCCCTATGGGCTTTGTTTTCTATTCTAGTCTACCCACATACTTCCAGCTGCTCTATGAAGAATTTTTCACTCAATACTGCTTTGCAGACCGTCATTCTTGCCCTCCTTTATCTCCATAAGGGTTCTACTACTCCTACGCTGATTTAATAGGACATGGAGATATTTCAGCTTTGTCGAATAGTTCACTGGGTCCACACCTCATATGTAAAGTCTCGCTGGAACCTCTTCTTCCGATGATTTATGGTAATTCTAGGACATTTCACTTCTCTAAAGCCATTTATGGGACCCTCAGCTAAATGTAGTATAGTCCTCACGTACCAGTAAGTGCTACAGATATGCTATGTACCAGTAAGTGCTACAGATATGCTAAACTATCAATAGAGAGCTGGAATGTCATAGAACTATCGTCAATTGACCTCTCAGCTCATCTGTAACGAAACTCTGGCTCCTCAGCTTAACTGTACGTTTACATGGATCCCCTAATTCGGCCAGCTGTCGACTAATCTGTGTAGATAGGCTAGACACATTTAACGGACACACAGACACCACATCTCCCATTTACAAAAACACTAGGCTACGGATATCTTTACAGATACTCTAAGACCCTCCGTTCATCAGTATAGACCAGTATAGGATGACCACTCAGCTGTACAGACACTTTATCTCTGCAACTCATCTGTATAGAAACGCTGGGCCCTCAGCTGATCGGTCTTGACCTCTTATCTCTACAGAAACGCCGACCCCACGCAGACCTCTCGGTTCCTTTGTACAGACACGATGACCCCTCAGCTCATCTTTAGAGAGAGGCTGACCCAACAGCTCATATATAGGGAGACGTCATTACTTTGACTCCTCAAGTCTTTTGTAAAGAAACCCTGAACCCCTCAACTACTCTGTAAAGACCCACATATCCCACAGCCCATCACATTGACACCTCAATTTATATGACAGCCTCGTTAACCCCTTTGCTTAACTGTACAGTCACGTTGATCCCTCAACTCATCTGTAATGACACGCTGATTCCTCAGATCCTCACGCTGACCTTTGAAGTCTTCTGTAGAGACAATCTGATGCATCAGCTAATATGTACAAACAGGCTTAGGCCTCAGCTCACCACCCTGACCCCTTAAGTTTTTCGTACATACACGCTGATCCCTCAGATTATCTTTACAGGTGACTCCTTAAATCTGCTGTATAGAATTGCTGACACCTCAGCTATTCTACAAAGCCTCGCTGACCTCTCAGCTCATCTGTAGTGACACGCTGATCCCTCAGATCCTCACGCTAACCCTTCAGGTCTTCTGTAGAGACAACCAGAAACCTGCAAAGACACGCTGAGGCCTCAGCTCGCTACTCTTACTCGTAAAATCTTTTGTACAATCACGCTGACCCTCAGCCCACCTGTACAGACACACTGCCTCCACAGCTCATTACTCAGATCCCATACATCATCTGTATAGGAGCGCTGAACCCCTCACTTCTTCTGTAAAGCCTCGTTGACCCTTCAACTAATATGTAATGATACCCTTATCCCTTTGGATAACGCTGGGGCTTTAATTCGTCAGTACGGGCACGCTGACCACTCAACTCATATGTATAGACCCGCTGATTCCTCAGATCCTCACGCTGACCCCTCAAGTCTTCTGTAGAGATAACCTGACGCATCAGCTAACACGTTGACCACTCGGCTCTTATCTATAGACCCGCTGATCCCTCAGATTCTCACGCTGCCCCCTCTCAGTCTTCTGTAGAGACAATCTGACGCATCAGCTTACCTGTACAGACATAGTGAGGCCTCAGCTCACCACTCTGACCCATGAAGCCATTGGTACATACACCCTGGCCGATCAGCTCCTCTGTACAGACATGCTGATCCCTCAGATCCTTCATCTCGTCTGTACAGACACGCTGACTCATAGTACATGGCCACTGGATCCACACCTCATTTGTAACGATACAATGACCCCTCAGGCTCAGCTGTACAGACACACTGATCCTTTAGATAATCTGGACAGGCACGGTGATCATGTAGCTCCTTTGTAGTGACATACTGTTACCTGCAGATCAACTGTAGAGAAACTACAAACTCACATCTCATCTTTTCAGATACGCTGGCTTCTTAGCTCGCCAGTAGAATCTGGCTGGGCAATTGTACGGTCTCAGTAGACCTTCAGCCCTTTTTTGCTTAAACTGAGATCAGCTGGACAGACATGCTGTCCATGTAGCTCATTTATTCTCTGAGGCCTTCTAGTCATCTGTAAAGAAACTCAATGCATTCAATTCCTCTGTACAGACACGCTGACCCCTTAGCTCTACTCTAGAATCTCACTGGCCATTTGTGCTATCACGCTTACCCCTTAGCTCCTCTAAAAATACTCACGGACCTCTATGTTCATTTATAAAGGTATCGCTGGACCTACAGCTCAAGCATTTTGGGTATTTTTGTAATCTCACAGCACTTTGAACAAATACGCTGACACATTAGCTCACTACAGACACGATTGGAACATTTGTATGGACACACTGAGACATCGGACTCAGATGCACAGACACTTGGATAGGCACGCATCCAACTTCCCTGTATAGATACGCTGACCCCTTAGCTCTACCCTAGAATCTCGCTGTGTATTTCAACGTTCACGCTTACCCCTTAGCTACTCGGAAAATACTCATTGACTTCTATGTTCATTTATGCAGGTCTCGCTAGCCCATCAGCTCAAATGTATTAGCATGATGGGTATTTGTAGTCTCACGGGACATTTTTACGGACTCAAATCAAAATATCTGTATAAACTCGATGACCCCTCAGCTTACTCTCACAGGTCAGCAGGACCTTTAGTTCATCCCTTTAGACTCCATGGCTCCTCATAAGACCTATACCAATACCTGGCCCATTCAACTCGTATATCTAGGCTCTGGGATATACGGACTCTTTGACACTCAGTCCTATCCTCCCTATTACAACCCAAGCCTTTAATAAATGTTCTCCAAATGAATTATAGTAGCTTGTAGTTCTGTTTTTTTGTTAAAAACTATTAAATCTCCATAATAGTCGTAATATGTGATCCTGCCTGCAAATGAAATAAAAACCAACTTCTGCATTTCTTACAATTTTCGTCTTAAAGTTATTTATTATTCAAAGTTGAATGGAAAATCTCACTGCATTGCAGTAAGACTAACCATATCATAAAAGTCTTAAACTCAGTTGGAATCCGCACGATGGATGGCAGAGGCGAATGGAAGAAAAGAAATTGGGATATGGCAAAAAAACACTTCCCAACAGAGATGACTTCTTTTGAATAGTTCGGTCGCTCGTTCATTCGTTCGTTTTTTTTCTCTCTCCTTCGAGTTGTTATTTTTTATTGTATTCTTGGCCGAAAAAGTTTTGCCATAAAAATCTGTTTGCAGCTTAAACAACATAACAAAAACAATAAGTTTCTCTTTTTTTACTTTACTAACTATTTTTTATGGCTTCCCTTTCTCATCTCTTTTTTGATATCTTTTTCAGCAGCACCATTACCGCCACCAACGTCGTCGTCCTTGCCAACAGAACAAAGGGAGAAAGGAAATTAAAATAAAACACACAAACCCAAAACTTACATTTGAAATGCCAGCAGCAATAAACGAAGTGATACGACGCACATAAGTATCGGCACACCACCACACGTAAACCCACCTTGGCCAACCAGGACCAGGAAAATGCATTCTGCCATTTGCAAGGAGATGCACCTGCAGCAGCCACAGTTGCTTCAATTGTTGCTACAAAGACATAAATTTTGCTTAAGATAAAACTTTATAACAACAGACAATTGCAAACAGTCGATCCTTGTTCTGTTTTTATTTCACTTTTTTGGTTGAGTTTTGTCCTGCATTTCTTTTTGGTTCTCCTCTCCATCTCTTCCCCTCTTACTATCCCCACCAATTTCACTTTGAGGGGGAAAACACATTTTTAACTTCCATTTCATTTGGAGTTTGTCCTACTCTATGGTGTCATAAAGCTCAATAACTGCAGTGCATCGAATTCTGCAGATACCCTTACAAACACACACATACAAACAAACGTAAAAAACATTACGAGTGCTCAAAACCCCGCTCCTCCTGATAAAAAGAAAAACACAGAACACCACAATGAGCTCAAAAACAGAATTTTGTTTTTTAAATCTGCGCACCTACCTAATATATTTGTGCTGTTATCTGCTGGTGGTGGTGGCAGCCGGTAGCCGGGTGGTCAACGGTTTGAAATGCTATTGCAATCCCAAGGAATGTGATGTCATCAGTTCGTTAGATTGTCCCGGCAAGGGTCTCATCGTTTTGGATCCATGCAAGTAAGTAAAAACAAAAACTTATAAATAAAAATGAATGAAACTTTTTCTAGCGGGACTGTTCAGGTGAGCTGAAGGGACATAGGGTCTAAGGTACAGGAGTGTTTCCACATATGAGTTCCGAAGTCAGCATTATTGTACAAAGAACTTGAGTAGATATGACTGGTCAGCGCGACGATACAGAAGTCCTGAGGGTCAGCTCAGAAATCGACGTAACTGTAGATGTGAAATGTGGGGTCATCGTTTCTATACAAAAGCATTTAGAGGTCAACATAATAAGATGTGGGGTCTGTGTGCCTTCACAGATGAACTGGGTGTCTGTGCAGAAGTCTTGGCCAGCCTGTCTGAACTGGAGGGATCAGCGTGAGTATCTGAGGGATCAACGGGACTTGAGGGGTTAGCGGTCCTATACATAAGATTTTAGAGGTCAGCGTAATGTGATGATGTTTCAGCGTGTTTATAAAGGTTAGCTGAGAGGTCAGGATGTTTATACAGAAGACTTTGGGGACGCGAGCTGAGGGATCAGCGAAGCTGTACAGAAGAATTTAGGGATCAGCGCTCCCATTTGAGGGGTCAGTGTAATGATCTGAGAAGTCAGTGTTCATATAATCGAAGGCCTTAGCATGTCTTGAAAAATGCTTGAGGGGTAAGAGTGATCAGCTGTGGCATCAGCGTGTCTGTATAGATGATCGAGGCTGCAGAGATGAGTATGTACGGATGGACTGAGAGGTCAGCGTGTCTTAACTGAAGTCTTGAGAGATCAATGTGAGGAGCTGAGGGATCAGCGAGGCTATATAAAAAATTTGAGGGATCAGCGAGTTTCTACAGAAAAGCTAAGGAATCAGCGAGGCTGTACAAAGGAGCTGAGCGGCCAACGTTTATACAGAAGAAGCTTGAGCGTAAAGATCTGTGGGATCAGGGTGTCATTACATTTGTGTTGAGGGGTCAGCTAAGGTGTCAGGTTGTTTGTACAGAAGACTTAAGGGGTCAGCGTGAGTAGATAAGGGATCAAGGGGGCTTTAGA
Source organism: Musca vetustissima (assembly GCF_032173495.1). Classification (NCBI taxonomy): domain Eukaryota; kingdom Metazoa; phylum Arthropoda; class Insecta; order Diptera; family Muscidae; genus Musca; species Musca vetustissima. Next base: position 23,010 of record NW_026880684.1, on the reverse strand, counting down.
GATTATCTAAAGTTTGTACAGAAAGCTAAGGAATCGGCAAAGATGCACAAAGGAGCTAAGGCTTCGGCGCTTCTATACAGAAGATTTCAAAGGTCAGCGTAATGAGATGAGGCTTCAGCGTGCTTTTACAGGTTAGCTGAGGGGGCAGGTTGATAATACAGAAGTCTTTGAGGCCGCGTAAGGAGCTGAGGATCAGCGAAGCTATACAGACGAGTTTAGTGATCAGCGTTCATATTTGAGGCGTCGGCGTAATAATCTGAGAAGTCAGTATGCCTGTTCATATAAGCAGAGGGATCAGCGTGTCGTTGTGGTTCTACAGAAAAGATAATGAATCAGACAGGCTGTACAAAGGATCTGAGGGATCAGCGTGAAGATCTAAGGGATCAGGCGAGGCTGTACAAAAGATTTGAGTGGTCAGCGTGTTAACCGAAGACTCAGCGCGTCTGTAAAAATGCGATGAGGGTTCAGCGAATTTGTACAGAAGATTTGATGAGTCAGTGTGATGAACTGTGGGTTCAGCGTATATGTACGGAAGGGTTGAGGCATCAGCGTGTCTTTAGATATGAGTTGTGGGGTCAGCGTTTCTGTAGAGATAAACTGAATCAGCAACGCATCTCCTCAGATTAACTGACTGGACTGCGTTTCCCTATAAACGATATGAGAGGTATGTACAGAATACTTGGAAGCTCAGTTGGATAATTTGTGCAATAAGCGTTTCAGTAGATAATAGCTGAGGAATCAGCACTTCTATCGAGATGAACTGGCGGATCAGTGTCGTTCTGCAGTTCAACGTAGAGCTCGATGTATCTCTACAGATGAATTCAGGCATCCTGAGTATTTGTACTGAGGAATTCGGAATCAGCTTGACTGTGGAAATGAACATTGAGTGCTTGGGTGTCGGTATAGATAAACATAAGGTTCCTGTGAATCTTCGCGAACAAGGTACAGGTTCAACCTGTCTGTACAGATGATGCCATGATCAATTCAGAATGTACAAAGAAGCTTTAAGACATGTCTAGAAGTTTTCAAGGGTCATGGTGTCTGAAAAGATCAGCTGAAAGGTCAGTGACACCATGTAGAACATCGGAAGTTTCAGCATTTCTTGTAGAGGTTTTCAAGGGTCAGGTTGTCCTCAGTGATCAGCTGAAAGGTCCGTTTTTCCATATATTCTGTATGGAAAAAAGGTTCGCGTTTATGCTCGCATGTGTCTAGGTGTGTACAGATGATCTAAGAGGGTAAGGTGTCCTTACTGGTATGCTGAGGCTTCAAAATGTCTATGTAGATAATCTGAGAAACCACTGAGGCTGTTTTGCGAGGGTTCCAGGACTGAAAGGTCATTGACTGCATAACTCATCCGAAGGTTTCATTGAATTTGTATAGATGCGCTGAAGGGTAAATGACATTGAATCAATGGTCCGATAGAACAATACATATTTTCCGATTATTGCGATAGGGTTGACAAATTCTCCATGATGAAGCTCCATTGTCATACAATATTTTTATAACTGATTTTTGTTTGTTCTATTTTAGCTGCTGTCCCATCTGCGCCAAAACCGTTGGTGAGGTATGTGGCGGTCCCGGAGATTTTTCAGGACGCTGTGAACCACCGTTAAAATGTGTAGCGAAATTGCCCACAGCCAATGCGCTGGGAGTGTGTATGGGTAAGTGAATCTATATTAAATTTTTGGATTGTATTTTTTAAATGACTCAGTAGGATTTATACTGACTTCGTGGACTTACTTTTAAGTAGTATGAGATAAAGGAAAAAAGTGAGGAATTTAATTTTGATTATTCCGTTTTTCTGAATATTTCGAAGTATGAATTTGGAATTTTCTTCGCGAAGAACCAAAAATCCGCTTCTCAGTAATGAAATATAATCTCCCCCAAAAAATATAGACGTAATAAGAACTAATGTTTATTTTACATGACATCTTAGATAAGATTTCCACAAATATTTGCGTAGAAATGCAAAAAAAAATGAATAAAACGCGTCTTACCAAATGTTACCCAGACATGATATGTCATTCGACAGATAAACAGATACGACGACGACAAATTGTGACAAAGATATGCTGAGACGACGTGCTTGCGTTCTATGTAACCGCCATTCATAATCCACATCCGTGCCATACACGTTCGCACACCATGCCAAATGTTGTGTCGAGAACAATTTGTCGTATTGAAGACAAAAAAAAATTACAAGAAAACTTTTTCTGCCAAAAGGGGGGAAAATGGAGAAGAGTGTCAGGGTAGCATCCTTCTCCCCCCACTAAACACATAAGCCTATCATTTGAATGATATTATGACAATTTAAATGTACAATTTCCATCATTTTCATCGGCCATTAACCCTTCTCATCATATCGTACTAGGCAATTTCTTGTCCTCGTTGTTCGTTTTTTTCTCTTGTTTTCTCCCCTCTTTTGTTGCTATGGTGGGGGTTTTTGGCTGCGTAGACACACATTTTCCGTCTAGATAGTAACGGAGACAACACATCAGAAAAAAAACTTGGCATGTATCCGTTAAATAAGGGCTTGTTTTGCACATATCATGGAAAATGAACATAGATAATATTATCGTGATAGTATAATGGGGTGGAACGGATAGAAAAAAATATTTAAAAATTCTACGCTTACTGGTAGGTCTTAGAAAAATATTTTTAAATTAAATTATAATTTAATTAATTATTATTTTCTCAAAAAACAATGCCCTCTATTAGGCCTTGAAAAAATGTTATCAAAAAATCGATGCAATGTTCCGTCGAAGGACCATATTCCTCTGTCTTTCTGCAGCCTATGATAAAGGTAATTTTATTCGGTCAGCTTTAGTATCGTCTGCGTACCATGGGACAAATTTATAGTAAACGATTTACATTTATAAAATTGGACGAAAATACATATGGAAGCTATATCGAAATCTGAACCGATTTTCCCGAAACTCACTACTCATCATTCTAGACTTAGTTCAGTACGCTATGCCAAATTTCGAGCACATCGAAGGATATATAGGAACTTTGGTGCAGTATTTACCTAAAATCGGACGAAAATATATATGGGAGCTATATCTAAATCTGAACCGATTTTCACGAAACTTGACACACGTCTTCTAGACTCAATCCGGTACACTAGGCTAAATTTCGTGCAAATCGAAAGATTTTAAGGGACTTTGGTACGCCATCTACATTAAATCGAACGAAAGCATATATGGGAGCTATATATATATCTTAACCGATTTTCACGAAACTTTGCACACATAATTCAGGACTTAATTCAGTACCCTATGCCAAATTTCGTGCAAATCGAAAGATATATAGGGACTTTGGTACACCATATACCTTAAATCGGACGAAAATATATATGGGCGCTATATCTAAATCTGAACCGATTTTCACGAAACTTAGCACACATCATTCTAACTTAATTCAATACACTATGCTAAATTTCGTGCAAATCGAAAGAATTTAAGGGACGTTGGTACATCATCTACCTTAAATCGGACGAAAATATATATGGGAGCTATATCTAAATCTGAACCGATTTTCACGAAACTTAGCACACATCATTCTGGACCTTATTCAGTACTCTATGCCAAATTTCGTGCAAATCGAAATATATATAGGGACTTTGGTGCCCCATTTACCCTTAATCGGACGAAAATATATATATGGGAGCAACATCTAAATCTGACCCGATTTTCACGAAATTTGGCACACATAATTCTAGACTTAATTCAGTACCCTATGCAAAATTTCATGCAAATCGAAAGATGTATAGGGGCTTTGGTGCACCATTTACATACAATCGGACGAGAATATATATGGGAGCTATATTTAAATCTGAACCGATTTTCACGAAACTCAACATACATCATTCTAGACTCAATTCAATAGACTACGCCAAATTTCGTGCAAATCGTAATATATATAAGGACTTTGGTGCAGTATTTACCTAAGATCGGACGAAAATATATATGGGAGCTATATCTAAATCTGACCCGATTTCCTCAAAACATGACACACGTCATTTTAGACATAATTCATTACGCTGTACCAAATTTCGTGCAAATCGAATGGTATTAGGGGACCATTTACCATAAATCGGACGAAAATATATGTATATGGGAGGTATATCTAAATCTTCAATTTTTTCGTCCCGCCCCAATATCTCCAGCCCTCCAGCAATACAACCATATGTATGTTTTATATATATTCATAAGTATTTATGTATAGCCACTGTAATGTGTTTTTGAAATGTGGTTTTGTGATTGCCACAATAATGCCAATGGTGATATAACCCCTTTTTTCATTTCCCTTGGTGGTCGTCGTCCATTTGTTTCCCCAGCGACCAACAATAAACGGCTTCAGGATATAATTCTGTTTTTGAAATTACCATTGACATATGCATTACCCCATAATGGGGCCCTGGTTTTATGATGGCGTTTTGCATCAATGGATTTTAACCCAAACATTACAGTTATAGTTGGTGGGGGATGGGGTGACACAGGGTTGGACGGGATGGGTCGCTACATCGTCATTGTCGTTTTTCTTTTTAGTCCTCTTTTTTGTTCGGTGGGGTAGATGTTATATTCAATAGCTTCTGTTGTCTGTCTCTGCCAGCCGTTCTGCTATTTATAGCTGGTGCTATCATAACCATCGGGCTAAATGTCTTTGTCTGTTGTCATAATATGCCTTGTTGCCTATTTGTAGGCGCTGGCGTTTGCAGGTTTCATCGCAAAAACAATTTTTTATGGCCCCGCATCATAAAAATGCGCCAAATTGTCATACGCATTCATAATGCCAGCGAAGTAAAAAAAATTGATCAAAAATTGTCTTCTTTCTTTTTTTTTTTTTTTTTTGATATTTTATAGATAAAGGATTTTGACGTAGGCACGTTTTTGGAAAATTGCCTCCAAAATGAAATGAGTTCCGAAGATAGCTTCGAAATAAAATTTATATTTTATGGCATTGTTTTGATATTGGGGCAAAAAAAAAACAAACAATAAACACTTTGTTTCGTGTCGAATAAGACATAAAATATTGAGACATAAAAATGCAAAAAAGTTATAAAAATATGATATGAAGAAGGGATTGAAATATTAAAAAAAATATTTTTTCAAGGCCCAAGGTGTAGATTTTTTAAGAATATTTGCTCACGGATTTTTTAAAAATATTTTCTCAAGGCCTAATACAAGGCATAGATTTTTTAAGAATATTTTTTTAATTAACACGGACATTTGACGTCGAAAAGCTGCAAACACAACAGATAGCCGAAGCCTACTCCGCTCAACTTACCCAACTGCTTGACGACAACACCCCTAGTCCCGATAATAATATAGAAGCACAGTGGCAGATAATTGCCCACTCCCTGCAAACTGCAGCAAAAGCAACACTTGGGTACCTAAAACCACCATCAAGAAATCCGTGGTACGATCAGGAGTGTCGCAATGCTACTGATATGAAAAACGCAGCATATAGGGCAACCCTGCGGACAGTAGCAACACTTAATGCGATGGAGAACTATTTGGGAGAAAAGGAGAGAGGGGAAACGTATTTTCAGCAAAAAAGAAGAAAGAATAAGAAAAACGTGAGCGTGAGCAAATCGAGATGTCGAGTAGTCAGAATGAAGTCCGAAAATTCTACTAACGGGTAAAACACCAAACCGAATGCTTTGGTGCAGGCACATCCTCCTGTAGAGATGAAGAAGGAAACCTGGTGACAGATACAGACAGCGTGCTGTTGATCTGGAAGGAGCATTTTGAAAAACTTCTGGTATCAAATAGTAGCGATGAAGAGGATACCCCAGAATCAATAATAGATGACGGTATAGAGTGTATAACACCTAGCCAAGATGAAGCCAGAATAGCAATCTATCGGCTGAAGAATAATAAAGCAGCAGGTGGCGATAGTTTACAAGCCGAACTATTCCAGACTTGTGGTCTGATGCTGGTAAGGAGCATGCAACAGCTGAGTAGTACAATTTAGCTAGAGGAAAACATGTCCATTGATTGGAACCACAGCATCCTGTTGTTGTTGTAGCAGTTTATATGAATTGTATATTTTCGTGTTTAAATTTCCTCCACTTCTGTCTCCAGATTTAGAAATGCAGCTACCTCCACTGGGTGTAACCACAGATCTTCCGAAGTGAGGTGAGTAGATTTGGCTGGGCAATTGAAAAGGTGCAGTGTGGTATGAGGGCCTGTACCACATGCTGGGCAGACATCCTGCACCTGCTCATCAATCCGTGCCCAATACGAATTGAGCCGACTGCACCATCCAGAACGTAACTAGGCCAAATCTACTCTGGTTTGTCTGAGCAGCTGACGTTCTTCAGCTGCTATGGGTGGGGAGTGAGCTCAGAGGACGGCATTCACTTTGTAACCGTTCAGCGCTGCGGCTACTGCATCTGTGTGAATGCCATTCAGACCTGCTCGATAGGCAACATGATCTAGAGGCTCCCTTTTGTATCGTTGGACCTCCCTCTCTAGATCATGCAGATCCTTCCTGACACCCCTGGTTGGGGGAGTCCTATCCACCATATGATGGTTGGGATGATCGTCCCTGAAACACCCGAGCAGGTACTGCAATGAAAGCATATTGCTATACTGACGTACGGGAAGGATCTTCGTCTCCTCATGAAGATGGTCTACTGGTGTCAAGAGGAGGCACCCTGTCGCTGTCCTCAGGGCGGCATTCTGACAGCTCTGAATACTTCTCCATTGCGTATCACTGGAATTCGCAGATCACACTGGAACCGCATAGCTAGCCACAGACCGACCTATCGCTTTGTAAGAGGTCAACAAGGTTTCCTTATCTGCGCCCCAAGTGCTGCCGGCAAGCGACTTGAGGACCTTGTTCCTACTTTTTAACTTATCGCAGATAGCTGTGGTTTGCGCGGACGATTTGAACATGCTGTCGAATGTGACCCCGAGTATTTTGGGGTAGTTGGTGATCGGAATTGTATGCCTGTCGACCTGCACACTCAACGGCATTCTCATCTCCGCAGTCCACGGGGAGGTCAGTGTCCACAATTGAGATGAAAGAGGGACCAAGATAAGTCTGGACTTCGCCATGTTAAGACAAATCAGAGCCTTTGTTGGTTGGTATCTATCATCACCTACGCCACCCACCACAAAGCGTAGGGCTTTTAAAACATGTTTCTAGGCTTACCAGAAGACGTAGATTTTCAAAATGATTATTGGAATAATTTTCACAACCAATCACTTCATCTACAATGACCCTAGACGTATAATTAATATTAATTAAAACGATGTGGCGTATGATATACATTACAATATGTTAATAGTTATACGCCTACGTGTCCCACAAGCAGATAGAAAGGTATTTTAATCTATAAGTTTACTCAATGAAATTTCGAGGGTACCATAACGAGTGAATTTATTAAAAAATATTTTCTGGGGTACCTCAAGGCTTAGATTTATATACAAAAATATTTTCTAGGGGTACCCTAAGGTGTAAATTTATTAAAAAAAATATTTTCCAAGGGTACCTTAAGGCCTTTACTTCGAGGCCTTTATTAATATATAGATTTCTAAAACTAAGTTTTCTTTCAAAAATATTTTTTAGAGACTAATACCCAAACATTTTGCAGATTCCCTCTATATACTCTTATTTTTCTTCGTCACACCCTCCTTTGAAAACTATTTCTAGTTTGATATGTTTGACCTTTTGACATTCTTTCGATGACCACATTTCGATCTTTCTTTTTTTCGATTTTTCTTCTCAAAGTATTGTGTAGATGACACCATAGAACATGGCATGAGAAAAGTAAAAAAAAAATCGAACTTTTCTCTACAAAAAAATACTCAACAAACCGATAAAATAACATCTCCATTTATGAGCATGTCTCTCTCCATCTATCCGTCGTCCAAAATGGACCCTCATGTAGCAACATTATTTAAGTAGTATCAGACCCCTGCAATCACATCACATCACATAAGTGCCAATGGCACTTTTCAAACAACAATTGGAAATGTCATTTGAAAATCAGCAGCAACAAAAAATCTAGAAAAGGAGAAGAACCTCCGAGAAACACCCGCTCAGAAAAAAAAAACTTTATGACAATTGCCCAGCCATAAATGAAGAAAAAACTGAAAAAATGATTTTCTTCTCTCTCTATTCTATCTTGCATTTATGACTCAAAAATACTCAACAGTTAGTAAGATGAAGTTTTTTTTATTTTTCCTCTGCTTTCCTATTTTCCCATTTTCTCTAGGAAAAAGTTAAAAATGTCATATGAAAGGCAGAACAAAACTAAAAACTATCAAATTGAAATTTGATCAACTTATGATAAAGTTGACACTGTCAACAAAGAAGTCATATGATTGTCATGTGGCCCAGAAAAAAAATGGAAAGAGAGGTCTATTAGCAGGATTTACCAAAGGACTTCAAAGGAAGGCAATGAAAAAAGAGGCAATTTTTTGTTGAATGAAATGGGTTAATTTTATATTACAAATGTTCGCAAGAGGGAAATAAAATTAAAGTTTCCTATGGCGTTTACTTTATATAGAAAATAAAATAAATAATAACAATCATACTCACCATTGGCCGGAATTATTAGTAGTTATACGCAACCAGGGCTGGAAATAAAATAATTGAAATATTAACTAAATATAAAAGACATTTTTTTAATCAAATAAATCAAATAATGTTTGCAAAAATTCTGGAGATTATCATTTATTTCCACATTAATAATATTCTCCGTATAAATATCTCTAGGCTCATAATAATGGCTCAGTAATGGGATGAGGCTCTCATAGCCCATTATTGAATTACTTACACAGACCCTTAATTACTTTTTATACCCTTCACCACACTGAGGTACAGGATATTATGTCTTGGTGCATATGCTTGTAACAAGCAAAAGGAAACGAGATAGACCCATGGTTCCTTTTGAGAATATGCATAGAATTACTTTCTGAGTCGATTTATGCATGTCCGTCCGTCTGTCCATGTTAAATTGTAAACAAAGTACAGGTCGCATTTATGATCCGAATTGGATGAAATTTGGCACAGCTCATTTGTTTGGCCCAAGGACGTAAACTATTTATATTGGAACAAATCGGTTCAGATTTAGATATAGTTCCCATATATATTTTCGTCCGATTTGAGGTAAATGGTGTACCACAGTGCCTATATATCTTTCGATTTCCACGAAATTTGGCACAGCGTAATGAATAAGGTCTAGAATGATGTGTGTTAAGTTTCGTGAAAATCGGTTCAGATTTAGATATAGCTCTCATATACATTTTCATCCTATTTTAGGTAAATAGTGCATCTAAGTATCTGAAAATCATTCGATTTGCATTAAATTTGGTATAGCGTACTGAATTAAGCATAGAATGATGTATGCAAAGTTTCATGAAAACCGGTTCAGATTTAGATAGAGCTCCCATATATAGTTTCGTCCGATTTTAGGTAAATGGTGCACCTAAGTATCTGAAAATCATTCCATTTACACGAATTTTGTCATATCGTACTGAATTAAGTCTAGAATGATGTCTGCACAATTTCGTGAAAATCGGTTCAGATTTAGATATATGTCCCATATATAGATTCGCCCGATTTTAGGTAAATAGTCCACCAAAGTCTCTGAAAATCATTTGATATCCACGAAATTTGGCATAGTATACTGAATTAGGCCTAGAAAGACGTACGTGAAGTTTCGTGAAAATCGGTTCAGATTTAGATATAGCTCCCATATATATTTTCATCCGATTTTAGGTAAATGGTGCACCAAAGTCCCTATATATCTTTCGATTTGCACGAACGTTGGTATAGGGTACTAAATTAAGTCTATAATAATGTGTGCTAAGTTTCGTGAAAATCGGTTCAGATTAAGATATAGCTCCCCTATATAGTTTCGACCGATTTTGGCATAACGTACTGAAATAAGTCTAGAATGATGTTACTAATCTTCGTGAAAAGATCCATAGCTAGACCGATTGACACAACGTACTGATGTAATATAAATTAGTCTCTGGCAATTTTCAGTTAAAGATATATAACAAAAAACGGGACGTCTGTTAGGATACATATGTAGAATATACCCAAAGTGGTGAAGGGTATTATCTAGTCTGCCCAGTCCGATTTTACTACTTTCCTTACTGGTTTTTCTATGTTCCATTCACTTCATGAAACAAACGACAAGCTGCCATAATGTCCTATTTAGTCATCCTTCATATTGTCCTTTGCCAGAAAGGAAAACATTAACTGTGCGATTTATAAAAGAAAGTGGTCTTTCATTATCGCAAAAGAGGTTTTTAATTTTTCTACCAACAAATACTTTGCTGCTAAATTTGCTTAATTAAAATTTGAAAACGAAGGATAAAAGCTAAGACAAAGTGTAAATTTCTTTTGAGAAAATTGCCAGAGACAATAACCCTTCTGTCGGCTTGTGGAACACTGAGGCGTATAATTATTGACGCATGGCAATATTCAACATTCGCCACAGGAGACTTCATTTCGACTTAATTAATATTAATTATACGTCTAGGGGCATTGTAAATAATTTAGTAGAAAAATGGTATATGGCCCTTAGGAAAATAGAAAAAAAGTGATTTATTGTAGGCCTTGTAAAAATATTTTTAACAATTTACTCCTTGTCCTAGGCCTTGAATGCCATAAAAAATATTTTTCAAATATCTACGCTTCTTTTATTCCTCGAAAAAATATGTTTTGAAAATCTAAGCCTAGAAAAAGATAAAAGATTGAAACTTGTTAGGAAAGCAGTAAAGTCGGACTGGGCCGACTATATGATACCCTTCACCACTTGGGTCTATTGGACATATGTATCCTTAAAATTTTATGTCATTGTTGCCTCGACGGAACATACATGTCTTTCTGCAACCTATGATAAATTAAATTCATTCGGGCAGATTTAGAGTCGCCTGCGTACCATGGGACACATTTTCTGGAAAACGATTTATAGCAAAATTTATACAACCTATTCGGTACGCCACACTGTTAAAAATTTAATTTCAATCAGACACCGGTTCGAAATACATATGGAAGCTATGGCAGCATCTGCAACAATTTCAAAAAAAAAAAAAAAACAATAACGTCATTCAAGTCTCAATTTGAAGCGTTGTGCAAAATTTCGTGTTAATCGGACAAATATTAGGAGTTTGGTGCACCATTTATATAAAATCGGACGAAAATATTTATGGGATCTTTATCTAAATCTGAACCGATTTTCACGAAATTTAACACACATCGCTCTAAACTTAATTCAGTATGCTGTGCCAAATTTCGTGCAAATCGAAAGATATTTAGAGACTTTGGTACACTATTTACCTTAAATCGGACGAAAATATATACGGGAGCAATATCTAAATCTCAACCGATTTTTCCCTACTTCAATAGGGTTCGTCCTTGGGCAAAATTAATGAGCTGTGCCAAACTTCATTCAATTATAATAATAAATGCGACCTCAGAAAAATATTTTTAAAAACTCCATTGTAGGCCTTGAAAAATATGTGTGAAACATCTTTGCCTTGCTTGAGACCTTAAAAAATATTAAAAAAAATCTATATCATATTTTGGGCCTTGGGGAAATATTTTTAAAACATCTACGCCTACATTTTTAGATTATAAAAATAACCTCTATTCTAATATTTTATTCCTGGTCTACAAAGCTGTCTACGAACTTCCCCTAACATTTTTTTCTCTATTTTTTTGTTGTTGTTATTTTTCTTTTCATCGTGAAAATAGTGTCTCATAAAATATTCACAATTTGTAACTCCACCTCCAGACACCATTTTCCCCCATTTCCACATCCAAAACCACACGCCCATACCTACACAAATACATATGTTTTCTTCACATATATAGAGACGACAATCTGAAAACGGAAAAATCATATCTTCCACTTATGTATGTCCGTCTGTCTGTCTTCGTCTAAGTTACTTTGGTAAATAGCCCCTACTGACTTTAGTAACGGTGGCTATTATCAAGCTCAGCACACATCAGGGTAGAGGATATTGTTACGCTTTTTGTTCTTCTTCTTCACGGTAGTAAAGTAAAACCAGCCAATGAATGAAAATGTGTGGCAAAACTTGCTAGTTGTTAAGTTACGACTCTGCTGTTGCTGCTGTTTTCTACGACCATCATTTGGATTAGGACAATTGAAAATGGTGCTGCGTGAATTTTTCATGAACTTGTCGTCTATGTGTGTTTGTTTGTAATTGTTGTTAGTTGTTCATGGTGTATTAGGGATATGTGAATGAATGATGTGGTAGGTAAGAGGGGGTGAGGTAATTGGGAAGACAAATTTATTTGATACTCAAAAATATTTTGAGTAGGTCTCTAAAAAAATATCTTTTAAAAATCCACGCCTTGAGTAGGTCTCTAAAAAAATATCTTTTAAAAATCCACGCCTTGAGTAGGTCTCTAAAAAAATATCTTTTAAAAATCCACGCCTTGAGTAGGTCTCTAAAAAAATATCTTTTAAAAATCCACGCCTTGAGTAGGTCTCTAAAAAAATATCTTTTAAAAATCCACGCCTTGAGTAGGTCTCTAAAAAAATATCTTTTAAAAATCCACGCCTTGAGTAGGTCTCTAAAAAAATATCTTTTAAAAATCCACGCCTTGAGTAGGTCTCTAAAAAAATATCTTTTAAAAATCCACGCCTTGAGTAGGTCTCTAAAAAAATATCTTTTAAAAATCCACGCCTTGAGTAGGTCTCTAAAAAAATATCTTTTAAAAATCCACGCCTTGAGTAGGTCTCTAAAAAAATATCTTTTAAAAATCCACGCCTTGAGTAGGTCTCTAAAAAAATATCTTTTAAAAATCCACGCCTTGAGTAGGTCTCTAAAAAAATATCTTTTAAAAATCCACGCCTCGAGAAGGTCTCTAAAAAATAGGTCTCTTAATAAATATCTTTTAAAAATCCACGCCTTGAGAAGGTCTCTAAAAAATAGGTCTCTAAATAAATATATTTTAAAAATCCACGCCTTGAGTAGGTCTCTAAATATATTTTTATATCCTCGACATGAGCTGATTCTTGAAAAAAAATTTTCCTTCTTTAAAATTCACGGTTCTCCATTTTAACATCCCCCTTCCATTTTTTCCAGAATTAGTTGAACTTAATTATCTTAAATCCAAAATCTCACATCTATCAATTATACCGATTATTATTAGAATCGATGTAACATTTTTCTCCTTTTTGGCAGATGTGTGAATGAGTGTGTGTGCCTGTGTGAGTGTTCTCACACGTATGTGTGATTTAATTGAAATCAATATTAATCATACGCTCCAATGTTCATTTCCATTAATTAATGGCACGGAAATTATTCACACACACACCCGCCCACTTTCACAATTCAGTTGAATGATTTTGAAACTAAAATTAATTATTGATGTAATTGGAACGTTGAGGATGCCATCATAGAATTTTCGATAGTATTTAAAATATTTGCGGGAAAAATCGTAATAATCGAAAAATAAAATTTAAATTGGACTATTAAATTCAGCGAAAAAATATTTATTAACCAGTAAGGAAATTAGTAAAGTCGGACAGGGCCGACTATATGATACCCTATCAGGCGACGCGTTTTTGTTATATATCTATATCTGAACCGATTTCAGGGAAACTTGCCAGACACTAATTTATATTACATCAGCACGTTGTGTCAATCGGCCAAGCTATATATCTTTTCACGAAGCTTAGCAACTTCATATTAGACTACCCTATACCAAAATTCGTGCAAATCGCATGACATATAGGGACTTTGGTGCACCAATTACCTTAAATCGGATGAACATATATATGGGAGCTATATCTCAATCTGTACAGATTGTCACGAAACTTTGCATACATTATTCTAGACTTAATTCAGTACACTATGCCAAAATTCGTGCAAATCAAAAGATTTCCAGGGACCCTATTGGACTATTTACCTAAAATCGCGCGAATCTATATGGGAGCTATATCTAAATCTGAACCGATATTCACTAAACTTTGTACACATTATTCTAGACTTTATTTAGTACGCTGTGCCAAATTTCGTGTAAATCGAAAGATATATAGGGACTTTGGTACACAATTTACCTTAAATCGGGTAAAGCTATATATGGGAGCTATACCTAAATCTGAACCGATTTTCACGAAACTTGTCATATATCATTCTAGACCTTATCCATTACGCTGTGACAAATTTCGTGCAAATCAAAAGACTACCAGAGACTTTAGTGGTATATTTACCTAAAATCGGGCGAACCTATATATGGGAGCTATATCTAAATCTGAACCGATATTTCCGAAACTTTGCACATATCATTTTAGACTTTATTTAGTACGCTGTGCCAAATTTTGTGCAAACCGAAAGATATATAGGGACTTTGGTACACAATTTACCTTAAATCGGACCAAGATATATATGGGAGCTATATCTAAATCCGAATCGATTTTCACGAAACTTTGCACACATCATTCTGGACCTTATTCATTACGCTGTGCCAAATTTCGTGCAAATCTGAAGATATATAGGGACTTTGGTGAACCATTAACCATTAACCTTAAACTTTATATGGGAGCTATATCTAAATCTGAACCGATTTTTCCCAATTTCAATAGGGTTCGTCATCGGGCCAAACAAATGAGCTGTGCCAAATTTCATCCATTTCGGATCACAAATGCGACCTGTACTTTTTTTACAATTTAACACCAACAGACGGACAGACGGACGGACATGCATAAATCGACTCAGAAAGTGATTCTATGCATACTCTCAAAAGGAACCATGGGTCTATCTCGATTATTTTTGCCTGTTACAAACATATGCACAAAGACATAATACCCTGTACCACAGTGTGGTGAATGGTATACAAATCCACGCCTTATTTTGGGCCTTGAAAAAATCTCTTTGAAAAATCCACCTCATATTTTGGGCCTTGAAAAAATTTGCTTTAAAAAATCCACGTCTTGTGAGGATTCTTGAAAAAATATTCCTTAAATAATTTAAAACATTTTTCGCCAGTAGATCCACTCCGAACCTCTCTCCTCTCTATTGCTTAAGTACAGATTCTATTCATTACAAACACACATACATATACATGTGTTACATATATGTATGTGAGTACTAAGATTTATGAACTTATCCATCTACTGTTGTTGTTGCTGTTGTCGTTATTGTTTTTGTTTTAACAGCTTATTTGCCATGATGATGTTTACTAAGTACCTACTTCGTCGTCGTCATCATCGTCGTCGTTGGCTAAGTCCAAAGAAAAACTGCTGAAAGAAAAATTAAAGGGCTTCCATTGAGTTGTGAGTTAATGTTCAGCTAAGCCAAATGTCCTTCGGTGTGGCTAAACTTTGTGTTTTTGCCGGATTGCCTTGAACCAAAGAATTCCGAACAAATGTGGTCATGAAGGGGGAGGTCGTGTTAGCATAAAATATGCTCTAGAATTCCATGAACCCAATAAAAAGAAAATATTATGAATATATATTTACTACATGGTCTAGCCATGCTAACCACAATCTGTGTCCTGTAACATTATTCCAATTTTTTTCTTTACCAAGTCAAATATACACTCTTCGAATAAAGGTAAATTTTTCTCTCCTACCCCCTTTTCCATAAAATCCCTAACTACTTACTTGGTAAAATATCATTAAACCCCGAACAACATGTGAACAAATATACTTCATTATGTATATGTATAAGTGTGTGTGTTTGTTTTTTCTAAAAACACACACACACACATTCCCCACTCCATTGTTACTGTAGGTGCTTAACTTGAACCCTTTTGTTTTCCTAGCCTTTGGCATTTGACATAACAATTTCCATTTTCTAAAGTTTGTTATTTCCAGTTTACTTTGTCTGCCACTGGTAAATCATCATCAAGTTGTTTTTACAGCATTTTCATGTTTTTCTTTCCAGTTTTTGGAAAAGAAAAATGCTTAGTCAAACGGAAATCACAAAGTTTTTCCGTCTGCTGATAAATGCAGTTGGAATTCCTTTTGGGGGAAATGGGAAAAATGATTTGGAAAAAAAATCTTTTTGTGGTCTAAAATGAATGGCAATAGAAGTGAAGATTTTTTAAAGGAACTACAATAGGTGTGGATTTTTTAAACATATTTTTCAAGGACCTACAATAGACTACATATCATTAGGCGTGGATTTTTAAAAATATTTTTTCAAGGACCTACAACATATCCTTAGGCGTGGATTTTTAAAAATATTTTTTCAAGGACCTACAAAATATATTTTTTCAAGGACCTACAACATATCCTTAGGCGTGGATTTTTAAAAATATTTTTTCAAGGACCTACAAAATATATTTTTTCAAGGACCTACAACATATCCTTAGGCGTGGATTTTTAAAAATATTTTTTCAAGGACCTACAAAATATATTTTTTCAAGGACCTACAACATATCCTTAGGCGTGGATTTTTAAAAATATTTTTTCAAGGACCTACAACAGACTAAATATCCTTAGGCGTGGATTTTTAAAAATATTTTTTTTAAAATATTTTTTTTAAAATATTTATTCAAGGACCTACAATAGACTACATATCCTTAAATATTTTTTCAAGGACCTACAACATATCCTTAGGCGTGGATTTTTAAAAATATTTTTTGAAGGACCTACAACATATCCTTAGGCGTGGATTTTTAAAAATATTTTTTCAAGGACCTACAATAGACAACATATCCTTAGGCGTGGATTTTTAAAAATATTTTTTCAAGGACCTACAACATATCCTTAGGCGTGGATTTTTAAAAATATTTTTTCAAGGACCTACAACATATCCTTAGACGTGGATTTTTAAAAATATTTTTTCAAGGACCTACAACATATCCTTAGGCGTGGATTTTTAAAATATTTTTTCAAGGACCTACAACATATCCTTAGACGTGGATTTTTAAAAATATGTTTTCAAGGACCTACAATAGTCTACATATCCTTAGGCGTGGATTTTTAAAAATATTTTTTCAAGGACCTACAACATATCCTTAGGCGTGGATTTTTAAAAATATTTTTTCAAGGACCTACAACATATCCTTAGGCGTGGATTTTTAAAAATATTTTTTCAAGGACCTACAACATATCCTTAGGCGTGGATTTTTTAAAAATATTTTTTCAAGGACCTACAATAGACAAAATATCTTTAGGCGTGGATTTTTTAAAAATATTTTTTCAAGGACCTACAATAGACAAAATATCTTTAGGCGTGGATTTTTTAAAAATATTTTTTCAAGGACCTACAATATACAACATATCCTTAGGCGTGGATTTTTTAAAAATATTTTTTCAAGGACCTACAATAGACAACATATCCTTAGGCGTGGATTTTTTAAAAATATTTTTTCAAGGACCTACAATAGAAAAACATATCCTTAGGCGTGGATTTTTTAAAAATATTTTTTCAAGGCATATCCTTAGGCGTGGATTTTTAAAAATTAATTTTCCAAGGCATATCCTTAGGCGTGGATTTTTAAAAATTAATTTTCCAAGGCATATCCTTAGGCGTGGATTTTTAAAAATTAAGTTTCCATGGCATATCGTGGATTTTTAAAAATTAAGTTTCCATGGCATATCGTGGATTTTGAAAAATTAAGTGGATTTTGAAAAATTAAGTTTCCATGGCATATCGTGGATTTTGAAAAATTAATTAAGTAACAATGAATATCCCTTTTACATAATAAGAGTACAATCGTATCATCAATCCTAAGGACAAACAATGGAATGAGACAAAAAACAAATAACTGGTAAATTGAGGGGAGTTATGGGTGGCCATCTAGGATAGGTTTTTTATTAGATGGTGTAGATTTTATGCCAATGAAAGCTAGTGAACAAATAATGGAATAGGATAATGATTTTTGCATAAAATGATGACAATACATTTCAGAAATTAGAGAGGAGGGGAAGAGGAAGGCAGAAAACTGGGTGACTGAATCAACAAAGAACAATGGAGAGATTTTAGAGCATAAGCAACAAAGGATAGTCGGACTGTGACCTCAAGGGAAGGGGTGTGAAGCGGGGAATAGAACAAAAGATGAACTCAAATATTCAAGAGAAAAGTCCTTCCTATCCCTAATAGAAGTAGTTTTCATTATAATTCAATTTCAATTATTATAGTTTGCCTAAAAGTAGGCAATAGTTTTTTCTCAAAGTTGAATATACGCCGAATTCATTAAATTTCCTAGAAATGTTTTTTCAGCGATTCGTAAAGCGTGGATTTTTACAAAAAATATTTTTTCAGGGACTGCAAGAGGGTCTACCAAGGCGTGGATTTCTAAAAAAAAATCAGGGGCCTACCAAGGCGTGGATTTCTAAAAAGTATTTTTTCAATGACCTACCAAGGCGTGGATTTCTAAAAAGTATTTTTTCAATGACCTACCAAGGCGTGGATTTCTAAAAAGTATTTTTTCAATGACCTACCAAGGCGTGGATTTCTAAAAAGTATTTTTTCAATGACCTACCAAGGCGTGGATTTCTAAAAAGTATTTTTTCAATGACCTACCAAGGCGTGGATTTCTAAAAAGTATTTTTTCAATGACCTACCAAGGCGTGGATTTCTAAAAAGTATTTTTTCAATGACCTACCAAGGCGTGGATTTCTAAAAAGTATTTTTTCAATGACCTACCAAGGCGTGGATTTCTAAAAAGTATTTTTTCAATGACCTACCAAGGCGTGGATTTCTAAAAAGTATTTTTTCAATGACCTACCAAGGCGTGGATTTCTAAAAAGTATTTTTTCAATGACCTACCAAGGCGTGGATTTCTAAAAAGTATTTTTTCAATGACCTACCAAGGCGTGGATTTCTAAAAAGTATTTTTTCAATGACCTACCAAGGCGTGGATTTCTAAAAAGTATTTTTTCAATGACCTACCAAGGCGTGGATTTCTAAAAAGTATTTTTTCAATGACCTACCAAGGCGTGGATTTCTAAAAAGTATTTTTTCAATGACCTACCAAGGCGTGGATTTCTAAAAAGTATTTTTTCAATGACCTACCAAGGCGTGGATTTCTAAAAAGTATTTTTTCAATTCCCATTATTATAGTTTGCCTAAAAGTATGCAACACTTTTTGCCAAATGTGTAATATTTAAATAAGTTATTTATTAAATTTCTAACATTTTCCAACATTATTTTTATTAAAAACCCAGTTTCACCAACTTTCCTAATTCCCAAAAATTTTCTCCCCAAAATATTCATATTATTTCAATTTTTTTAACGACCAAACCTAAAGACATAGTCCACCAGGGAATTTTTGCCTTACCCAATAGCCAACCCCAAATAAATAACAATATTGTTTTATTAAATTTCATAAAATGTTTCCCTTTAACCCAACAAAATATAGAAATTCCGCAACATCCCTTAACAAAATAATTTCCAAACAAATTCTGATTTAATAATATCGGCCCCAAAATATAACTTTAAATACCCTCTTGTGGTTGTTGAGGTTAGGAAAGTTTTCAACAGGCCTACTTACCCAAAAAAAGAACAAAAACAACACATCCGGCACAAAAATCGCACTTGCAGACTTAAAAAAACAGCCCAGCAGAGACATAACAACAACAACAACAAAAAACATATGTTCTTTCATAACCAACCAAAAAACAACAAAAACACTGGCAAAAAATCTCTTCTTAGGCAGCAACAAATTTCTAAAGGCCTTTTTCCATATCGACAAGGAAACGAAGAAAGCGACCAAAAAAACAGAATTTACAACATCAGCTAAAATAGAGGCCGGATGGTTTGTTAGTGCTAACTTGGCAAAAACACGCAGTAATACACACACACCCTTCCACATAGATGTGTGGTAATAAAATATATAAGGGGCATATAGGCTGCCCTTTTTTGCTCGGTTCTTCCTCATCGTCTTTCAATAGCCTTTATTTCGGAACACATATATTCAAAACAGTAAAATGAGAGACAGTGGTCCACCAACAAAATTATTACGGGTATCCTGAGGTGCGACATGAAAAACTATTTTTTTTTTTAAATACACGCCTTGAGGTATACCCTGAAAAACTATTTTTTTTAAATCCACGCCTTGAGGTATACCCTGAAAAAATAATTTTTAAAAATCCACGCCTTGAGGTATACCCTGAAAAAATAATTTTTAAAAATCCACCCCTTGAGGTATACCCTGAAAAAATAATTTTTAAAAATCCACGCCTAGAGGTATACCCTGAAAACCTAATTTTTAAAAATCCACGCCTTGAGGTACACCCTGAAAACTGAATTTTTAAAAATCCACGCCTTGAGGTATACCCTGAAAACTTAATTTTCAATAATCCAAGCCTTGAGGTATACCCTGAAAAATAAATTTTCAATAATTCAAGCCTTGAGGTATACCCTGAAAATTCATTTTTAAAAATTCACGCCTTGGGGTATACCCTGAAAACTTATTTTTTAAAATCCACGCCTTGAGGTATACCCTGAAAAACGAAGTTTTAAAACTCCAAGCCTTGTGATATACCCTGAAAATTTAATTGTTAAAAATCCATGCCTTAAGGTATACCCTAAAAACTTAATTTTTAAAAAATCCACGCCTTAAGGTATGCCCTGAAAACTTAATTTTTAAAAATCAACGCATTGAAGTTGATATACCCTGAAGAATTTATTTTTAAAAATCCACGCCTTGAGGTATACCCTGAAAACTTAATTTTTAAAAATTCACGCAGGGCTTATACTGGTTACGAATACTGTTCCAACCTCTTCATCTGTATACCTTATCTCCCTAAATATCCTGCAACACAAAACCTTCCTCTGTATAGAAAAACATATGTAAATACATATTGGCATGTATTTTCCTCCATGTCCTCAAAACCAACTACAACTGTAATATTGGGTTGTGTGCGTGTGTGTTCGCCGTAGATGTGCGTCTGTTTTAAAGCGTGTCTGTGTAGGCTTTTGAATTTTTGCTTCCCCGTCTCTTTCTTAGTTGTTTACCCTGTTTGCAATTTTGTTGCCCTTTCATAAGGGCAATCGAACATAACAGTAACTTTATTTTGTTAAACCAATAGAAGTGGCGCTCACGAAGTGGTGGGTGGGAAAAAAACTACAACAACAAAAACGGGGCAATAAATATAAAAATAAACCATAGAAGTCAGCAGATGTTTTTTTTTTTTTTTGGGTGGAAGAGTTTTTGTTTGTAAGAGCAGAGAAGGGTCAACGGATATACGAGGGGTCAATGGAAAAGGGATTAAAAAAATTTTGGATACCAGCACAAGGGGTGGATTTTTAAAAAAATATTTTTTTAGAGACCAAGGGCGTGGATTTTTAAAAAAAATATTTTTTACAGTACAGGTCGCATTTATAATCCGATTTGGATGCAATTTGGTAAAGCTCATTTATTTGGCCTAAGGCCGAACCCTATTGAAATTGGTGAAAATCGTTTCGGATTAAGATATACCTCTCATATATATTTTCGTCCGATTTAAAGTAAATGGTTTACCAAAGTCCCTATATATGTTTCGATTTACACGAAATTTCGTATAGCGTATTGAATTAAGTCTAGAATTAGGTTGTTAAATTTCTTGAAAATCGGTCCAGATTTACATATAGCTCCAATATATAGTTTCGTCCGATTTTGGGTAAATAGTGCACCAAAGCCCCTGAAAATCATTCCATTTTCACGAAAAGGTCTAGCGTACTGAATTAGGTCTAGAATGAGTTGTGCTAAGTTTCGTGAAAATCGGTTCAGATTTAGATATAGCTCCCATATATAGTTTCGCCCGATTTTGGGTAAATGGTGCACCAAAGACCCTATATATCTTTCAATTTGCACGATCGTCCGATGTTATGTTAAAGGAGCACTAAATATCCAAGCTAAGCTGATTGACACAACGTACTGAAGTTACATACTTACTTAGCTGGCTTGTGACACAACTTACGTTCCATAAGCCGAGCTTAGAAAAGATTTCCAGGCGCGTCGGTCTTTTGCACAGTTTTTCCCATTTGAAAGACCATTTTCGTGCGATATTGTCTTCGATTTCCATGGCATTCTAGGTCTTCCCCTTCTGCGTGAACCATCAGTGGTTCGCTGATTCTCACAACATGACCGAGCCAACGTAGTCGCTGCAGCTCAATGCGTCTAACAATGTCGATGTCCGAGAATAACTGGTACAACTCATGGTTCATTCGACGGCGATATTCACCGTCAACGCAGATCGACCCATAGATCTTTCGGAGAATTTTTCTATCAAACACTCCAAAAGCTGCCTGATCTGCTTGCGTAAGTACCCATGCTTCAGATCCGTATAACAGCACGGGTAATATCAGCGTCTTGTAGAGTGTGAGTTTGGTCTGGCGGGAGGTGGCCTTGCTTTTGAGTTGTTTGCTCAGACCATAGTAGCATCGGTTGGCCATCACTATCCTTCTCCGAATTTCAATACTGATGTCATTCGTTTTGTTTAAGGCGGTACCCAGGTATATCAAATCTTTGACTACCTCGAAGCTGTAGTTCTCAAGTTCCACAGTTGCTTCGAGTCTACTGGATGTCTTGCGCGTTGATACCATCAGCTTGGTATTCTCGCCGTTTACTGCCAGACCCACTTTGGCAGACTCCTTTTCAATTTGTTCAAAGGTGGTTGTTGCCGCTTTCAATGTTCGACCCATTATGTCGATGTCATCGGCGAAGACGAGTAACATGTGTCGTTTGGTGTACAGAGCGCCATTTCTGTTCACTGTTGCCTCTCGTATGACCTTTTACAGCAGGATGTTAAAAAGATCACACGACAAACTGTCGCCTTGTCTGAATCCTCTTTCGGTATTAAAGGGCTCCGAGAGATCCTTTCCGACTTTAACTGCTTACCTTGTGCCCCTAAAAGTTATCCTGCATAGCCGTATTAATTTTGCAGGAATGCCGAACGTAGACATGGCTTTAAGCACCTCTGTACGGATAGGGCTGTCGAATGCGACTTTATTGTCGACGAATAGGTGGAATGTGTCGATGTGTTTTTCGTGGTTTTTTTCAGGATTTAGCACAGATTGAAAATTAGGTCAATGGTAGATTTGCCAGGTCTGAAGTCACATTGGTATG
>NW_026880683.1:0-32024 GCF_032173495.1 Musca vetustissima | reverse complement strand
GCCCTTTCAAAAATGATATTTTTCTCTTAAACGGTAGAAAGTGTTTCTCTTATACAGATTTTTGATTAACCGGTTTTTCTTTTAAGCGAAGTAAAGTGTTTGAAAATTCACCCGAAATATTAGTTTAAAATGTTTAGTTTCAATTAACAGATTTTTTTGATAAATCGGCGTTCGCTTATCTGAATTCGACTGTATACATTTTAAATTGCATCTAAATCGTGTAGCATGTTAATTGTAAAATTTCAATTTAATCGGATAAAAAAAAACAAAAATTTGGCAATAGAAAAACAAATGGGTTTACTACAATTGCATCACATACTCTATATGAATTGTTATGATATTTTCAAAGTTTCAAAATTTTGGTAAAGTTATGAGCTTTTTAATATAGAGAAGAGGGTAAATTTGTGAACAGTACTAATTTGTGTATACAGTCCAAATTATTTAAATCGCTTCCTATTCAAATCTGCCATCAGAATTATTTTTGAGTCTCTTATTTTTCCGAAAGAACGTACTGTATCTCTCGACTGCAAGGATGTAGCGATGTCAAATTTTGTACATATTCTATTTAGGATAGCTGCATTAAATCTGTGAACAGAAATTTTTCTAAGATTGAGGAAAAAATCGGGGCTCAAAGGGTTGAAAGATATGTTGTTGATTACCTCACTGTGGATATGTTTAACAACATTCAGTATATTCAATTTAAAAGAATGATATATTAAACGTCGTATTTCAATTAATTTCACACGAAGAGTTTGAAATGAAAAAATAGTCTGATTTGTAATTTTCTTCGCACATTCGCAAGATATCATTTATTTAAAACATATTTACATCATCAAATCTTAAATATAATATGTATGTATCTTATTAAACAATATTTCCTATAGGTCTGTGCAGCAATCGACCCAACTCTAGAAATTCATTAAATAGCAGACTTTCTAGTTCACACAACTCATTGAGTGTTTCATCAGCAAATAAGCCAGATGATTCCATATTTATAACGCAGGCTATGTCACACGACGCTTTACTAACAAGAGAAATATCCGATTTCTACAACGTTCCAATTGATTCGGACATCTATGCTTTACCGGTGGATATGAT
Organism: Musca vetustissima; assembly: GCF_032173495.1. Taxonomy (NCBI): domain Eukaryota; kingdom Metazoa; phylum Arthropoda; class Insecta; order Diptera; family Muscidae; genus Musca; species Musca vetustissima. The sequence continues at coordinate 30,926 of NW_026880683.1, read as the reverse complement.
CAAGTCGGAAAAGGAAAGATCGCAACATCTGCATAGGCACAGTTCCCACAACACTGGTGAAGCAAATGGCCCGGAATGCAAAGATGTCAACATATTCAGCAGTTGCAGTAAACATGCGTTTATGAAATGTCAACATCAATCAAAATCTAACCGCAAACACAAAAATAAGCGTAAGAAACGTTCCACTTCGAATTGCCCCGATAATGGCGAAAACAGCGATCGGGCTCCGAGTCATATTTCAACTAGCACGTCTTCGAGATATAATTCAACTTTTGTCTCTACCTCGAGTATACAGGATGATGGCAGTGCCAATAATACAGAGCCCCTACACATGTCTCTGGAAGAGGTGAAACAATTCTATCATACGCTCTACTCAGAAACCAAAGATAACAAGTCGGACAGCGGAGCAGCATCCGGCGGACCCCAATTACATTCTAAGGCGAATATTTCCAATTCCACCTCTAAAGTTTCCAACGATCCTGCTTGGAGTGGGTCTCGTGGTAGCAACCTAACGTTGGCGCAAAGTCGTATTGAAAAATCTCATGGTTCGAATGTTAAAAACAGTCTCATTACACAGAAAAACTTTTCATCCGATTCCGAGACCCATGCCAATAACAACAATAACATTGTGATTGCAATCAATAACCAAAACAACCAAAAACAGAATATTTCTCACCAATCGCACATCAACGCATCCACTGAAAAGGAACAAACTACTGAAACTACACAATCAATTCTCAAGTCTAGCGTAATATCTTCCAACGAAAAAAAGTCTCAGTTTACCTTGAATTTAAAGCAGCGGTTTTGTAGCATTTTCCGTTTTCGAAAAAACAGTAGTAGATATAGTCATAAAAGCGACGTCAATGAACATGACGATCACACAGCAACCAATGAAAAGGTTAGTGCATCGAAATCAAATGAAGACAAGCGTAAAAAGTTTCAATCGAGAGCTCTTCCACCCTTGCCTAAGAAAGGTAACGAATACAACACTAATATCTGTTATTTTGCTTACTATAATTGTTTTTATATATATACATTAGAATCGGGAGAGGAAAGCAGTATCCAACATGAAGAAAGTGCTATTGGAAAAGACGAAAAGAAACCGGAAGCTAGATCGTTTCATTTCACTTCCAGTATTGAAAAAGTTAAAGATGTAAGTCATAATGCATGCAAGTCAGACATATCCCTGTCTTATTTCTAATTTTATAATTTATATATACATATATAAATTTCTTGCCTTTTCTATTAGATATTTGAAAAAAATATTTTATTTACTTAACAAATATTTTATGAGAAAAACCTCAGCACTGGCTATACATTTGTTTTATATTTTCAGTATGGGTGGTATTGGGGCCCTTTGTCAAGTGAAGCAGCAGAAAAGGTTTTATCCAATGAACCTGATGGAAGTTTCATTGTCCGTGATAGTTCCGACGACCATTACATCTTTTCGCTTAGTTTTAAACTAAACAATTGTGTCCGTCATGTTCGCATTGAACAAGACCAAGGTAGGCTAATTTTGTATTTGATTGTTTTCATGATTTTAACAATATTTATGTAATGTTATTTGAAGGAACATTTTCATTTGGTTCGTATGCGAAATTCAAGTCGCAAACAATTACAGAATTTATTGAGAAGGCAGTAGAGCATTCACGTAGCGGCAGGTAATATTGCATTTGTCTTGTTTTTACTTCTATTTTGTTATAATTTGAGGTATTCATATTTTACAGATATTTATTCTTTTTACATCGAAGACCCGAACATGGTCCAATGCGAGTGCAATTGACAAATCCAGTATCTAGATTTAAGCATGTTCAAAGTTTGCAGCACATGTGCAGGTAAGTTTTCCATGTATATGTATAAAATTTGTTGTAATTTATATTTTACCATTATATATTTCCTTATTGGATGGATTTTTCGAACAAATTTATTGTTTGCTAATTACGTATACAAATGTCACAAATGAGCTAAATGTGTAATTTTTAAAATATGAACTCGAAGTCTCTGAATTGGATAAATTTACTGTTTAAAATACCACCAATAATAAACGTCAGCTGATAATAATGACTAAAATGTGAAAAGTGAACTGTGTACCGCACATATAGTTAGGGTTTTATAAGTTTATTTCACGAGTTTGTTCTATCATGTAATAGATGCCTTGGACCCACTTTTTAGTGGGTCTACTTTATGTGGCTCCTATTGTTTGACCATTATTATAGGGGATGATATGAACGCCTATAGTTTGAAGTGTAAGGTCAGAATATTCTGTTTGCCTAAATATTTCATACGGTTAAAATAAATAATTTCAAGAAAGCAGTAGTACATTCACTATATAAAGAACAAATAAAAATAATTTATATGTTTTTTGTTTCAGATTTGTTATATTAAAAGCTGTAATAAGAAAGGATTTAATTCAAACATTACCGTTACCAAGAAGACTTTTAGACTACCTGAATTACAAACATTGTTATTCAGAGCAAATTGAAAGTGACAGTTCCAATTCACAGGTAAGTTGACCACTCTCCCTTAAATTAAGTAATAAAGTGTTGTGGAAATCTGATGTTCGACGTTTAAGACGGACAACAAGAATTCGATAGAGTTATACATTTGTATTTGATCGTGTTTAATATTGATGACCCTTGCGAGTAGGTTTAGCAGGGCTGAACCCACTCATCTGTGTGTTTGGTACCGCGCTGTCAATTCGGGTCCAATACGAATTGAGGCGGCTGCAGCATCCTGATCTTAATTGGGCTAAAACGTATGTCTAGGCTGCTGTCGTTCTTCCGCTGCTATAGGTGGTGAGTGGACTCGAAGTACTGCATTCACATGGTATTGGTCCATTGCCTGGGTCACTGCTTCCGTATGAATGCTGGTAATTCTGCTCGATAAACCTGTTTATCTAGTTGGTTGGTTCCTGTCGCCGTTCTCAGGGCGACATTTTGGCAGGTTTGAATGTTTTTCCACTGCGTATCGCTTACATTCGAGAAATACACTGGCGCCGCATAGCTTACCGCCGACCGCCCTATTGCTTTGTAGGAGGTCAACAAAGTCTCCTTATTACCACCCCATGAGCTGCTGGCACGCGACTTGAGTACCTTGTTCCTCCTTCCCATCATATCGCAAATAGCGGTGGTCTGCGCGGACGACTTAAATAAGTTATCGAAACCTACATCCAAAATTTTGGGGTAGTTTGTGGTCGGAATTGGTGCACCATCGACCATGATGATGAGAGGGAGCTTCATTTCAGCCGTCCATGTGGTGAATACAGTGGCTGTGGATTTAGCAGCGGATATTCATATATTCATATTCATCAGATGGAAGAACTGTACTAAATCAACTATATAGACATTTAACCTTTTACGAATATCATCGATAAAGGGACCCGACGCCATGATCGTACAATCATTCGCATACATTGCGATCTCTATGCCGTCCGATGGTTGTGGAATTTCAGAAAGGAGATGTTAAACACTTCCGGAGATATAAACCCACCTTGGGGAACTCCCTGTTTCACTCTAAGGGGTTTAGACTTCTTTTTTCTGAACTCTACATATGACTGGCGACACATGCAATTAAATATCCAATGTTTCAAACTAGGCCGGAAGTTTGTTTTCTTTATGTCCTCGAACAGCTTGGCGTGATTGACAATATCGAAGGCTTTAGATAAGTCAAGAGCCACTAAGACTGTTCTGTCGGACGGCCTGTTCTGGATAAGTCGTCTGTTTATATGTGAGGTTATGGCGTGTAATGCTGTAGTTGTACTGTGCATCCTCCGGAATCCATGTTGATGTTGATGGACTGGAAGCGTACTTCTCATCAGAGGAAGGAGTAGTGACTCAAGTGTCTTTGCTACTGGATACTGAAGGGAAATCCGTCTGTAGCGGGACCACCCTGCCTATTTTGCAGGCTTCAGGAGCAATGTGAGTGGCTAACGATAGGTTGTGTACAGAAGTTAAGTAATCTACTCCATGTTTATTCAGTTGTTTCAGCATTATCATTGAGATAAATGACATCTGACATCTGGTACCTCGGCTCGGGGGCTCTGATATGACGAAGCGCACTCCTTTTCGCCTTGTCACCCTCGGCGTGCTCTGCAAACTTCTGTTAAAAAAAAACTCCCTCTTCGGATTCTTCACCGTTACGTCGTTAAACATGAAAACCATTCTATCATCCGTCATTCCGGGATTCGAGAGTGAATTAAGCGTTGCCCACAATTTACTTGTTGCGGCTACAATGCTGCAAAGCTTCTGGTGGTCTAGCCACTTTTTCCGCTTATGCTTGCATACTAATCCGTTGACTTCAAGGGTGAGTTCTTTCACTCTTGCGTCTTCAGGCGTTGTCGAAGCTCATTCGCAAGCACGACCAGCAGGTATATGTCGGGCAGCTGCAGCAGTGATGATGTCCCGGAAATTCCTCTCAGTTACCCGAGGATCTGAGGGAATGGGCAGCTCCCTGAAGCGGTAATTGGCTAAATATCTGAAATCTTGCCAATCAACTTTACGGGTGGTCTATTTACGAAGACGATGATAGGGAGGTGGTCTGAACCAAGAGAAATGACGGGATACTAGACTATGTCATTTATCAGGGGGGTTACTCTGTATTGCGTTGCGAAAGCAAGTGCGATGCGAAAGCTAAATGCGTTAAGAGTACAATTCGGTACTCTGTAACGCTCACGCAAACGCATTCGCAAACTAAATCGAAAATAGGGTAACACTGTCGCCACAATGTAAGCAATAACGAAATATGACAAAAGGGAACGTCAAAAAATTGTAAATGAAAACACATTTTTGTGTGGTACGAGTGTTTTTTTTAACAAAAATGATTAACGAATTAAACAAAAATATGAGATCGATCAAAATAGAAGTACGAATTATGTGACAAACGTTTTCAGATATTTAATTTTGTTATAGTTTTTATACAAAATGTTCGTCTCAATAAAGATTCGTTTATGTATTTATTAAACGCTCGTCGTTCCAAATAGATCCACAGCAATTCCAACTCCAATAAAAGAGGCCGCTGCTTTGAAATTGCTTGGACAATGTGGTTATCAACACCAACCTGTAAATATGCACACATAGTTTCACATTTTAAATAAAAAAAAAAATAATACTCTACTTTTTCCAACCACCGACATCTTTTAAAGGAGGTTAATTTGAATTGAGGTCATCAGACAGTTTTGTCCACAAATTTTTGGCGCGTTGTTTCGCATTTGAACTCTGCAACTGTCCCTTTGCCAAATCACTATGTTGCCCCATAAAATCTACTGAAGTTAGGAACTGACGTTGCTAAGTCTGCAACTGTGACTTTTTTGCCTTTTACTTAAAATAATTTAGAATTTATATATAAATAAAACGTTTAATTGAGCTTACTTATATGTTTCGCTTCCTTTGCGTTTGCTATTTTGTTAACGCAAGATATTTGCGCTTAACGAACGAGTTTGACATGCGTTTTCGTATTACAGAGTGCGGTGATGCCACATTTGCGTAAAGTAGATGCGAAAGGAGATACGAAAACGAAATAGAGATTACCAATTACGCGATGCGTTACAATTTTTCTCACGCATCGCAATACAGAGTAACCCCCCAGACCCAGTGCCACAATGGTGATGTCCAGCGAGCTGCGCCAATCTCCTCTAATTCTCGCATCCTCATTCACCGTGCAAAACGTGAAGCTGTTAATTTTATCTGCCAGCGCTGTACCCTATGGTCATTACCTAGGACGGAATGCCAGGGGGGTTACTCTGTATTGCGTTGCGAAAGCCAGTGCGATGCGAAAGCTAAATGCGTTAAGAGTGCAATTTGGTACTCGGTATCGCTCACGCAAACGCATTCGCAAAATAAATCGAAAATAGGGCAACACTAGCACCACAAAGTAAACAATAACGAAGAATGACAAAAGGAAACGTCAAAAAATTGTTAATAAAAACATATTTTTATGTGGTACGAGTGTTTTTTTAAAAACAAAAATGATGAACCAACTAAAATAAGAATTTTAAGAGATCGATCAAATATACTCAACCTAAGTGAACACGGATATGAAAATAGAAGTACGAATAATGTGACAAACGTTTTCAAATATTTAAATTTTATAAATTTGTACAAAATGTTCGTCTCAATAAAGATGCGTTTATGTTTTTAATAAACGCTATTAAAAATGGCCTCGTCGTTCCAAATGGATCCACAGCAATTCCAACTCCAATAAAAGTGGCCGCTGCTTTGAAATTGCTTGGACAAGGTGGTTATCAACACCAACCTGTAAATATGCACACATAGTTTCACATTTTATATATAAAATATAAAACATTACTTTTTTCCAACCAGCGACATCTCTTACAGGAGGTCCATCTGAATTAAGGTCATCATCCTGTTTTCTCTACAATTTTTTGGCGCGTCGTTTCGCATTTAAACTCTGCAACTGGCTCCTTGCCAAATCGCTGTGCTGCACCATAAAATCTACAAAAGTTTGGAACTGACGGTGCTGAGTCGTCAACTGTAACTTTTTTTGGCTTTCTCCCAAAATAATTATCAATTTAGATATAAATAAAAACTTTAATTATGCTTATTTACATGTTTCGCTTCATTTGCGTTTGCTATTTTGTTAACGCAAGATATTTGCGTTTAACGAACGAGTTTGACATGCGTTTTCGTATTACAGATTGCGGTGATGCCACATTTGCGTAAAGTAGATGCGAAAGGAGATACGAAAACGAATTAGAGAGTACCAATTACGCGATGCGTTACAATTTTTCTCACGCATCGCAATACAGAGTAACCCCCCAGAGCTCATGATGAGCATTGAAATACCCCAGCACCAGACGGTTATTACCCTTTAAAAGTAAACTAAAGTCGGGTAAATAACGTTATAACTATTTAACGGCGGAATGTACATGTTAAGCACCTCTATATCGGCTGTACCACACTTGACTGCTATCCCCATACACTCCATGTATGGATCACTAGAGTCTAGCTCAGGCGGGATAGGTCTGTTCGACAAATGGAATATAACCTAGGTGCGGGGGTTTCATTCGATCCCGGCGCTGACCAGAATAGCAGGCATCCCGGATTATAATGCCTCTCCCATGTATCTTGAAGAGTTTTATGTGAGTTCCTGCCAAAAGGCCTACCTCACAGTGGCTGAGCCACAGGCGGAAAAGCGCCCACCAGCGCTCCAGCACCGAAGTACTGTACCAATTGGAGAGCATGCAGAAGGCACACTCTCCCCCTTGGTGAGGGGCGAAATCACAACCCCCGCGATGCTCCCCAGGGGGCCACACCAACTGTCAGGCTGGATCTACCGATCCAGGGGCACCTGACACCCGCGGTACGGAAAACCTCCGCTCAGGCTCGAGACCGAAGCCTCTCCCATGTAAAAAAAGACGGCAAAACCATGTAGTAGTTGAGGTAGCAGCCTCTTTGAAAAATTCCTCCGAGTCAATCCGGTGCATAGGGCCCGCCGCCGTGGGATTGTGGGTGTACGGTAGATGTTGCCGACGTAATTATCCTGGGCATTTCATTCGATGCAAGTTGGTGTATTTAATATGGTGTAGGTGATAATCTTATGCATTTAAACTTTTTTTCTTCATTGCATTTTATTGTTTGTGAAGCAAATTTTCCAACACATTTTGGAGATTTCCGACATAAATTATTGTGTATTTCATTTTTAATCAATAACATTGCAACAAAAAATACCTTTATAAGGAAGAAATATTTTTAATGTCCCAAAGAAAGAAAAAAAGACATTTAACAAACGTAGGCATTAATCAGTGCATGGTACAATTATACAAGGTAACTGCAATACTCAGTAGATTTGATGGTATCGTAATACTCGTGTCAAGTTCGATATGACATGTTTGAGGAAAAATTTACTCGTTACTGGGTAATTAATACTGGGAAAGTATCCAGACAAACCTATTGTAAAAATTGTCATTTCAAATTTTCAGGAAGAAAAAAATTTCCTTTCCAATGCAAATTTCAAAATGGTTCATAATTTTGAATGTATTTATTTTTTTTTCATCCACGAAAATCTTGTTGCATAATATAATAATTTATCTTCTGAACTAACATTTCAATAATCATGTATGTAATACTTTATCTTTGCAGATTTCTGGAGAAGGATCTTTGTAGATTTGTTTCTACTTTGTTGTTCATTTCAGTTTTTATAAAACATACTAGTTAGTATTACAGTGCATAACTTACCATTAACATAAGTATTAAAATAATCATCTTAGTATAACATAAATTATGATTTGTATTACTATTTGCTGCTCATAAAGTATTGTACTCGGTGCTATAACATAAGATATGTACAATTGAAATTATTTATTAAAAAAAGGCATGTATGTAGTACGTGCAGGATTTTGACTGAATGAATTAAACAAAAATATATTATAGAATCAACATATGAATACCATATTTAATTTAAGGAACCAAAAAACCCTTAGATGAATAAACAAGCGTACATATACTACGTACATACATACTATATAGATGCATGTGTATATCTTCTCATCCGCAATTGTATTGTAAATTCTTTGAAATCAAGTCAAATTCAACAAATTAAATTTGTTATAAAAATAATTCTTATAAATAGCGAAATTATTCCAAGCTGAATAGAACATTATTTTAAGAAGTTTGTAATTATAAGTGACTTTACTTTCAATCTGTTTAAGATCGAATTTTTCAATTTAAATATTAATAAATGGTTTATTTTGGTAATTGATAATTGCAATATTTTCTTACGTTAATGAGTCTTTATAAAACAATCATTAATTTGCTTATAGTATTAATTGATTTTGTATATATAACTATGTTTCAGAAATAGCGTACACGAATAATAACAATTCGAAATTGAATATTTAGTTGCACATGTGGTGGTTATACATTATACTGGCATTCTTTGCAGGGAACGGAAAAAGCTTTTATAAACCTAACATATTTTTTGCTGCTATTTGGCAGTGATAAAATATTTAGGAAATATAGCATGAAGCTTGGGTTTCATACAGAAAAAATTTCAGCTGCCAGTCTGCTGCACGAATGCAATTTTTATGATATAAACATATAACTAAAATTGTCATATTGTACATAGGAGTTTCGAATGCAAAATTTACATGACAGATCAACGTAATAAGCCCATTGTAACTCCCTCTTCCAAACCTGTGATAATCGACATTAGTACTCATGACTTTGAGTTCACCATGAATGGATGACAATTATGTTGTGCCATATTCAAAACAATATTGCACAATGCTAATTTTTTCCGCCATTGGAGCAGGCTTCTTTATCTTTTATCCCCCAGAATATTATGATTTTTTGCTCTTTAATCCTATGATCAATATGCCTTTATTCCGTAAAACCAGAGTCATATTCACTTACATATACACATAATTATAGACCATTTACAATCATAATACGAAACATAAGAACTGTGGTCACTATACGAAGTACATTTCCCGAAATATTTAGAATCGAATAAGCCAATAAAAATCGTAAATAAATAAAACATACGGCCAAATAATATTATGATTTAATCATATACGTACATACATAAATACATTAATATACATACAACAATGTCTATTATTATAAACTGAATTATGATGAAATGTACTAAATAAAAATTCTCGATGTTTAAAAACATTAAATGACAATATTTTTAATTTGCATGACAATGAAATTTGGTAAGTAAATTGCTGCATTTATATAAAGATAAGTCTGTTTTTCACACTGCCACTCTAACAAGCGGTATTAGAAAGAATTGGAAAGTAGTTAAATACCACCTATGGTTTTAGAAGACTTGCCATCTTCTCGTTGAAATAAGGAATATTATTAAATCAGATTTTAACAATTCGAAATATACAGACATTATTATGCCATACTGCGTTTAAAGCAGTAGTGCATACTGTCTTGATATTTAAGGTACGCATAGAAGAATGAAATCTCCGGCTTTTTTTGAGTTTCGTATATCCGATATCTAATGTAGTACAGTACTACTTTAGTACAGTAGATATCGGACAAACTCAAAAACGCCGGAGATTTCATTCTTATATGTATTCTTTTCGTATATGGAATTATAGGGTATAAGAAAGTTGTTTGTTATATGCGTACATACGCATATAACAAATCTTTCTTATATGAGTATATTAAAATCAGTTCACAGTTTAACTAAAAATAGGTGCATTTGTTTCCCTACATATAAATAATATTGTTTCAAATAGAATTAAAAAAAAAAAACGATTTTTTTCTTTGGACTAGGGAGTTATCACGCTGATGAAATAAAACATTTTCGATGTTAATAATTTGGCCAATAATTTTACACATGTTCTTATATGAAACGTTTTCAAATACCTTTGTCAGCTTTGGTGTTTGACAAACATTTCTAATATCAGTGTTTTTCTTATTCGCGTTTTTCTTATATGAAACAATTTTTACACTGAGGAGAGGTAAAAAGGCTCAGTGTTTTTGATCATCCTTCATATATAGGCGATTTTTTCTTATATGAGATGTGCTTATATCCGATATCTACTGTATAATCCAACTATGATATACGAAAGGTGCAACCATACGTTTACATGCTTTGATGATGGCAAAATAATATTCTCTTTGTACATTTGAATTTTTTCGAAAGATCTATAACCAGAAAGTGATTTGGTATTTATAAAGTCCATCTTCGAACCTAGTATAAGCAAGTATGAACAAAACAGGAAGAGAGCTACCGGACCATGAATTATTATTTGGTTTACATGAAAACACAATCACACAATTTACATATCAATATTGAAAACGTCACTAAGGGCACTGGCTTTGCATATACACGCACACACTCGCACTCCTTTGCAAAAACGAACAAATTTTTACCACGAATTTTATAATAAAAATAAGACTTTAACTCAAATTTTTATGGGAATTTCATGTTTATTTTTTATTTCCGCATATACGTATTTTTGGTTTTCTCTTAAATGAAAATCAATAGTCGGCATGTCGTATTTTAGTTAAACAAAAATTATTTATTTTATTTATTTTTCTGCTATTTTCATTAATAAGTTATTCTTATCGGATGTTTCATTTAGTGTTCTATTAAAAAAAAATTATATAGAATAATTTTATTTATTAAAATATTCAATTATAAAACATGATGCCCACTCGGGAACCTTTTATCCAATTCTCGGCATGGCTAAATAAAGCATTATAAAGGTTAAAAGAATTTAAGATTAAACCACGTCTTCCATTATGTAAAACCATTCAAAACTAATTTTTTATATATTAATCGGTATTTAGAGAACTTATTTAACATTTTTTCTAATTTTGAGCCAATATTATCGAAAAGTTGATTATTATTCACCCATGTGCCGACTATTGAAACACCTTAAAAATTTGTATTCCTATGGGCGGCATCGATAAAAATATCATAATTATAAATATTTTTAATAATTTTAAATTCTAAAGTGTTCTCCTATATGTTATTTACAATTACGAAAAAGATCCTTGTGAAAAATATATAATTTTAATAAAAGCTCTGTCTGTTTACTCGATATTTGGTAACAATTGTTACTAAATGTTGTCTGTTTACCCAAAAATCCAGTAAAAGTGAGAGAGCAAGATTGACAATTCAACAACAACAAACTTACTGGAGTTTACTGAAAGAATTTTATGCAGTAAGATTTTGCAAACTCAGCATTTTTGGATCAGCTATTTTATGACCAAACAAAAAACTTATTCAAAACATTTTTTAGTTTGCAAAGTTCAATTTGAAGTTAAGTTTTATAAAAATTACAGAAAATGGAAGAAAATTCGTAAGTAATGCAAAGTTTCATTAAATTTAAAAGTAATTCCTTATATATTTTTAGGTAGGTTCCAGATTGAGGGGAATGTATTGATGCAGGAAGCTTAAATGTTGCCGGGGAACATACCAAATAAATTTTTCTTTTATTGTTCATTTTATTTTTTATATTAAATGCAATACAAATAATTGTGTTTGTCCTTTGTTTGGTTGTTGTTGTTGTAGCAGCTAGTACTGCTGTGTATTTTCAATTTTCTTTAATCTGGTTCTGCCTCTAACTCCAAATTCAGAAAGGCTGCGACCTGTACTGGTTGAGTCCAGAGAGAAGATGGGGTTAGGTGAGTGGGTTTGGCTGGTCAGTTGAACAGATGTAGCGTGTCATGTGGTCCGTTACGGCGGTATGAAATAAGTCCCCAAACAGAAAATGAAATAAGTCTCCAAATGTGGGGGTTTACTTCATTATGAAATAAATCCCCAAAAAGTAATATGAAATAACTCCCCATTGAAATGAAAGAACTCCCCAAAACCAAATGAAATAAATCCCGAAAAATTGGGACTTATTTCGTAATGAAATTAGTCCCTGAATCGAAAAATGAAATAAATCCCCAAATAAGTTGCAGTTTTTACCATATGGTTATTATTTTATTTTTAATAATAAAAAAACAATTTATAATAAAAAAGTACATGTATATGCATTTATACAAATATTACCATTGTATCTTCTACAATTCCACGACAATATGGGCATTTATAACCTCCACCATTTTCAGCAATTGCGTTATTTTGAAGTTTGAGGACACATTCGTCGCACATTTTAAGATGTTTACAAGGAAGAAGGACTGTGTTCGAAGCCTTAGACATGCATACAATACAACTATTATCATCTACACGTTTTTCTTCAAATATTTCATCATCGTCTGAAGAAGAATCTTCCAAAATGGTATCCTGGAATATGTCTTCTTTTGGAAGCATATTTTCACATATACCGTTTCTTTCATAGACCATTCGAGATAGAAAAGTTTCAACAGTTATCATTCCAGATTCTAATATCTTTGTTGCCCTTTCTATTTCTCGGTCTTTCAAATCACTGCTTTTTCTTTTTTTCTTCGATAAAGATCCCCCACTTTCGCACACCATATTGAAATGACGACTTTTAAAAAATTCTTCGTCTCGAATTGTTCCAACAAACTTAAAAAAATTACCGTTTTTTTCTAAAGTTTTGCCCAGCACTCCATTATACGCCTCTACCGCAGAGGTTGTTCGAATTTTATTGTTGCAGACGCTAAAGTTCCGGCTTCCAATCTGTAAATGAGATTTTGTTTTCATTCTTTATATAAACAATAGATTTTATGATATACCTACCTTCTGCATCCAAAAACTATCGAAATATTTTATAAATGTCACAAATAACCCTTCTGCGGCCATTAACAAAATTTTAGATTTTATTTGGGTAAATGCTCCATTAATTAAATCCCCTGGTAATAATGGCAAAGCTAACATTTTGTGATATAAGCTCGAAGCACTCTTGCTTGATCTTATGAAGTCCAACAAAGTCTTATTTTTCATTAAATTTTTCCTGACAGCCTGACAAAAGTGAAACCTAAAGATATATATTTATGTATATTGTCATGCATGTACTACATTGAGAAATGAAGTATTTGAAAGAAAATTGATTAATTGTGAAAATGGGTTGTTATTCAATTTTCTTTCAAATACTTAAAATTTTTATAGATTTATAAAATTGAAATATTAAGTGTTCGACTAAAAATTGTTTAATTGTGGAATATATATTTTGGAATCGAAAGAAAAATTCGCGCGAATTTTTCTTTCTATTCCAAAATATATATTCCACAATTAAACAATTTTTAGTCGAACACTTAATACTTTTATACGTTTAATATATTAAGCGGCATTTACATTAGAACTTTTTGCAGGGTTAACCTACCTTATGAGGATTTATTTGACAAATAGGCAATGGAATTGACAATTAAAACCCACTGGGTTAACTAAATCAGGTATAATGTAAACGTACTGTTAAAAATGTCTACTTACCAACAACCCAATGTTTTTGCTTTCGGGTAAACCAAATTTACAGCCTGTCTCATAGCTGCCTCGTAGTCCATTATGAAAGTTGATGGATCCACGTTGAATATATTTTCTTTAATATACGTAAGAACTGCAGTATATGCCTGCTTCGTTTTGCGATCCATTAGTACAAAAAATACTGGAAAAATCTAAAACAACAAAATTTAAACCTCACAATCACTCTTAATTTGATTTAATGTTTTCAATTCCATATAGAATTGTTCTTCGTTTGGATGATTATGGTCAATATACTTTTTTGCCAAAAAACACTTTCCATTTTCAACATTTACCCTAGCTTTGCAAGTTTTAATCCTGCATTCAAATTTTTGGACACATTTGTATTCAGATTTTTTTATATAAATCATTTTTTGTTCTGGAATATACAATAATTTTGATGTTTTTCTTTTACCGGCAATGATTTCGTATTCCATGACGCTTATAACTCTACGTTCTTCGATCAACTAGTTGGTAAACAATAGTTGCAGTCAGTAGCTCAGCAAGAAATATAACGGCATTTTTTCAAGTTTCTCATTATTTTGCAATTTTAGAAAAATGAAATAAGTCCCCAAATTCTCATTAGGGACTTATTTCATTTTACAATTTTGGGGAGTTATTTCATAATGAAATAACTCCCAAATATTTAAAATGAAATGAGTCCCCAAAAAATGAAATAAGTCCCCAAGTATAGTTGTTTTTGTTTTGTGTATAAAAAATTGGGGACTTATTTCATTTTCTGTTTGGGGACTTATTTCATTGGGGACTTATTTCATTGGGGACTTATTTCATACCGCCGCCCGTTACCACATGCCGGGCAGACATTGTCGACCTCTCCATCAATTCGTGCCCAATACGAATTGAGGCGGCTACACCATCCAGATCTCAGTTGTGCCAAGACCACTCTAGTTTGTCTAGGTAGCTGCTGCTCTTCTGCAGCTATCAAAGGCGGATGGTCCCCGAGGATGGTATTCACACGATATTCTTGAACTGCGTCCGTGTGAGTACTGTTCAATCCTGCTTGATAGGCCTGTTGATCTAGATGCTCCCTTTTGTATCTCTGGACCTCTCTCTCCAGATCATGGAGATCTTTCCTGACATGCCTGGGTGGTGGGTGCCTATCCATTAGGTAGCGGTTCGGATGGCTGCTCCTATAACACCCAAGCAAGTATTGCATCGACAACATCTTGTTGTGTTGACGCACAGAAAGGATCTTCGTCCCCTCATGCAAGTGGTCTATTGGAGTCATGAGGAGACACCCTGTTGCAGTCCACAGGGCGGCATTCTGGCAGGATTGAAGATTTTTCCACTGCGTTGCACTTACGTTAGCGGACCACGCTGGCGCCGCATAGTTTACCACAGACCGGCCTATTGCTTTATAAGTCGTTAACTAGGTTTCCTTGTCAGTTCCCCAAGTGCTGCCGGCTAGCGACTTGAGAACCTTGTTTCTGCTCCTGACTTTATCGCAAATAGCTGTGACATACGCGGACGACTTGTATAGGCTATCGAATGTGACCCCTAGAACCTTGGGGTAATTAGTGGTCGGAATTGTGGACCCCTCGACCTGCACATCCAAAGATGGCCTCATCTCCGCTGTCCATGTGGTAAATAGTGTGGCCGTTGACTTAGTGGCGGATATTTTCATATTCCTCGACCGGAAAAAATCAGCGATATCCTCGAGATAGTGGTTCAGCCTCTCGCAAATGTCATTAATTTTCGGTCCTGACGCCATAATCGTGCAATCATCCGCATATGTTACGATCTTTATGCCGTCCGGTGGGCGTGAAAATCCAGAGAGGTAGAGGTTAAACAGTTCCGGACCCCCTCCTTGGGGAACTCCCTGTTTAACTCTACGGGCCTTCGATTTCCTGTCTCTGAATTCCACGTACGACTGGCGTCCACACATATAGTTTATGATCGTTTCAAACTTGGCCGGAGGGTTGTTCTCTCGATGTCCTCGAACAGCTTGGCGTGACTGACGGTATCAAATGCCTTTGATAGGTCTAGCGCCACCATGACTGTCCTGTTACACGGCCTGTTCTGGTTGAGTCCTTCTGCTATGTGTGCGGAAATGGCGTGCAAAGCTGTTGTTGTGCTGTTTCCGGAACCCATGCTGATATTCGGCAACTGAGTAGCATTCACGAATACTGGGGAGTAGTAAAGCCCCAAGTGTCTTGGCTACTGGCGACAAAAGTGAGATCTGCCTGTATGACTCACCTTTGCTGGCATCCTTGCCAGGCTTCAGTAGCTGGACCACCCTGCCCATTTTCCAGGCATCGGGAACTACTAGGGTGGATAATGACAAGTCCGGGGCTTTAGTGAGATAATCTACTCCTGGATTATCAAGCTGCTTCAACATCATCATTGAGATTCCATCTGGACCAAGCGCTTTGGATGATTTCTGTTTTTCACACTGCCACTCTAACAAGCGGTATTAGAAAGAATTGGAAAGTAGTTAAATACCACCTATGGTTTTAGAAGACTTGCCATCTTCTCGTTGAAATAAGGAATATTATTAAATCAGATTTTAACAATTCGAAATATACAGACATTATTATGCCATACTGCGTTTGATGCAGTATGTCTTGATATTTAAGGTACGCATAGAAGAATGAAATCTCCGGCTTTTTTTGAGTTTCGTATATCCGATATCTAATGTAGTACAGTACTACTTTAGTAGTACTGTACGAATTGAGGCGGCTACACCATCCAGATCTCAATTGTGCCAAGACCACTCTAGTTTGTCTAGGTAGCTGCTGCTCTTCTGCAGCTATCAAAGGCGGATGGTCCCCGAGGATGGTATTCACACGATATTCTTGAACTGCGTCCGTGTGAGTACTGTTCAATCCTGCTTGATAGGCCTGTTGATCTAGATGCTCCCTTTTGTATCTCTGGACCTCTCTCTCCAGATCATGGAGATCCTTCCTGACATGCCTGGGTGGTGGGTGCCTATCCATTAGGTAGCGGTTCGGATGGCTGCTCCTATAACACCCAAGCAAGTATTGCATCGACAACATCTTGTTGTGTTGACGCACAGAAAGGATCTTCGTCCCCTCATGCAAGTGGTCTATTGGAGTCATGTGGAGACACCCTGTTGCAGTCCACAGGGCGGCATTCTGGCAGGATTGAAGATTTTTCCACTGCGTTGCACTTACGTTAGCGGACCACACTGGCGCCGCATAGTTTACCACAGACCGGCCTATTGCTTTATAAGTCGTTAACTAGGTTTCCTTGTCAGTTCCCCAAGTGCTGCCGGCTAGCGACTTGAGAACCTTGTTTCTGCTCCTGACTTTATCGCAAATAGCTGTGACATACGCGGACGACTTGTATAGGCTATCGAATGTGACCCCTAGAACCTTGGGGTAATTAGTGGTCGGAATTGTGGACCCCTCGACCTGCACATCCAAAGATGGCCTCATCTCCGCTGTCCATGTGGTAAATAGTGTGGCCGTTGACTTAGTGGCGGATATTTTCATATTCCTCGACCGGAAAAAATCAGCGATATCCTCGAGATAGTGGTTCAGCCTCTCGCAAATGTCATTAATTTTCGGTCCTGACGCCATAATCGTGCAATCATCCGCATATGTTACGATCTTTATGCCGTCCGGTGGGCGTGGAAATCCAGAGAGGTAGAGGTTAAACAGTTCCGGACCCCCTCCTTGGGGAACTCCCTGTTTAACTCTACGGGCCTTCGATTTCCTGTCTCTGAATTCCACGTACGACTGGCGTCCACACATATAGTTTATGATCGTTTCAAACTTGGCCGGAGGGTTGTTCTCTCGATGTCCTCGAACAGCTTGGCGTGACTGACGGTATCAAATACCTTTGATAGGTCTAGCGCCACCATGACTGTCCTGTTACACGGCCTGTTCTGGTTGAGTCCTTCTGCTATGTGTGCGGAAATGGCGTGCAAAGCTGTTGTTGTGCTGTTTCCGGAACCCATGCTGATATTCGGCAACTGAGTAGCATTCACGAATACTGGGGAGTAGTAAAGCCCCAAGTGTCTTGGCTACTGGCGACAAAAGTGAGATCTGCCTGTATGACTCACCTTTGCTGGCATCCTTGCCAGGCTTCAGTAGCTGGACCACCCTGCCCATTTTCCAGGCATCGGGAACTACTAGGGTGGATAATGACAAGTCCGGGGCTTTAGTGAGATAATCTACTCCTGGATTATCAAGCTGCTTCAACATCATCATTGAGATTCCATCTGGACCAAGCGCTTTGGATGATTTCTGTTTTTCACACTGCCACTCTAACAAGCGGTATTAGAAAGAATTGGAAAGTAGTTAAATACCACCTATGGTTTTAGAAGACTTGCCATCTTCTCGTTGAAATAAGGAATATTATTAAATCAGATTTTAACAATTCGAAATATACAGACATTATTATGCCATACTGCGTTTGATGCAGTATGTCTTGATATTTAAGGTACGCATAGAAGAATGAAATCTCCGGCTTTTTTTGAGTTTCGTATATCCGATATCTAATGTAGTACAGTACTACTTTAGTAGTACTGTACGAATTGAGGCGGCTACACCATCCAGATCTCAGTTGTGCCAAGACCACTCTAGTTTGTCTAGGTAGCTGCTGCTCTTCTGCAGCTATCAAAGGCGGATGGTCCCCGAGGATGGTATTCACACGATATTCTTGAACTGCGTCCGTGTGAGTACTGTTCAATCCTGCTTGATAGGCCTGTTGATCTAGATGCTCCCTTTTGTATCTCTGGACCTCTCTCTCCAGATCATGGAGATCCTTCCTGACATGCCTGGGTGGTGGGTGCCTATCCATTAGGTAGCGGTTCGGATGGCTGCTCCTATAACACCCAAGCAAGTATTGCATCGACAACATCTTGTTGTGTTGACGCACAGAAAGGATCTTCGTCCCCTCATGCAAGTGGTCTATTGGAGTCATGAGGAGACACCCTGTTGCAGTCCACAGGGCGGCATTCTGGCAGGATTGAAGATTTTTCCACTGCGTTGCACTTACGTTAGCGGACCACACTGGCGCCGCATAGTTTACCACAGACCGGCCTATTGCTTTATAAGTCGTTAACTAGGTTTCCTTGTCAGTTCCCCAAGTGCTGCCGGCTAGCGACTTGAGAACCTTGTTTCTGCTCCTGACTTTATCGCAAATAGCTGTGACATACGCGGACGACTTGTATAGGCTATCGAATGTGACCCCTAGAACCTTGGGGTAATTAGTGGTCGGAATTGTGGACCCCTCGACCTGCACATCCAAAGATGGCCTCATCTCCGCTGTCCATGTGGTAAATAGTGTGGCCGTTGACTTAGTGGCGGATATTTTCATATTCCTCGACCGGAAAAAATCAGCGATATCCTCGAGATAGTGGTTCAGCCTCTCGCAAATGTCATTAATTTTCGGTCCTGACGCCATAATCGTGCAATCATCCGCATATGTTACGATCTTTATGCCGTCCGGTGGGCGTGGAAATCCAGAGAGGTAGAGGTTAAACAGTTCCGGACCCCCTCCTTGGGGAACTCCCTGTTTAACTCTACGGGCCTTCGATTTCCTGTCTCTGAATTCCACGTACGACTGGCGTCCACACATATAGTTTATGATCGTTTCAAACTTGGCCGGAGGGTCAAGCAAAGCTGTTGTTGTGCTGTTTCCGGAACCCATGCTGATATTCGGCAACTGAGTAGCATTCACGAATACTGGGGAGTAGTAAAGCCCCAAGTGTCTTGGCTACTGGCGACAAAAGTGAGATCTGCCTGTATGACTCACCTTTGCTGGCATCCTTGCCAGGCTTCAGTAGCTGGACCACCCTGCCCATTTTCCAGGCATCGGGAACTACTAGGGTGGATAATGACAAGTCCGGGGCTTTAGTGAGATAATCTACTCCTGGATTATCAAGCTGCTTCAACATCATCATTGAGATTCCATCTGGACCAAGCGCTTTGGATGATTTCTGTTTTTCACACTGCCACTCTAACAAGCGGTATTAGAAAGAATTGGAAAGTAGTTAAATACCACCTATGGTTTTAGAAGACTTGCCATCTTCTCGTTGAAATAAGGAATATTATTAAATCAGATTTTAACAATTCGAAATATGCAGACATTATTATGCCATACTGCGTTTGATGCAGTATGTCTTGATATTTAAGGTACGCATAGAAGAATGAAATCTCCGGCTTTTTTTGAGTTTCGTATATCCGATATCTAATGTAGTACAGTACTACTTTAGTACAGTAGATATCGGACAAACTCAAAAACGCCGGAGATTTCATTCTTATATGTATTCTTTTCGTATATGGAATTATAGGGTATAAGAAAGTTGTTTCTTATATGCGTACATACGCATATAACAAATCTTTCTTATATGAGTATATTAAAATCAGTTCACAGTTTAACTAAAAATAGGTGCATTTGTTTCCCTACATATAAATAATATTGTTTCAAATAGAATTAAAAAAAAACGATTTTTTTTCTTTGGACTAGGGAGTTATCACGCTGATGAAATAAAACATTTTCGATGTTAATAATTTGGCCAATAATTTTACACATTTTCTTATATGAAACGTTTTCAAATACCTTTGTCAGCTTTGGTGTTTGACAAACATTTCTAATATCAGTGTTTTTCTTATTCGCGTTTTTCTTATATGAAACAATTTTTACACTGAGGAGAGGTAAAAAGGCTCAGTGTTTTTGATCATCCTTCATATATGGGCGATTTTTTCTTATATGAGATGTGCTTATATCCGATATCTACTGTATAATCCAACTATGATATACGAAAGGTGCAACCATACGTTTACATGCTTTGATGATGGCAAAATAATATTCTCTTTGTACATTTGAATTTTTTCGAAAGATCTATAACCAGAAAGTGATTTGGTATTTATAAAGTCCATCTTCGAACCTAGTATAAGCAAGTATGAACAAAACAGGAAGAGAGCTACCGGACCATGAATTATTATTTGGTTTACATGAAAACACAATCACACAATTTACATATCAATATTGAAAACGTCACTAAGGGCACTGGCTTTGCATATACACGCACACACTCGCACTCCTTTGCAAAAACGAACAAATTTTTACCACGAATTTTATAATAAAAATAAGACTTTAACTCAAATTTTTATGGGAATTTCATGTTTATTTTTTATTTCCGCATATACGTATTTTTGGTTTTCTCTTAAATGAAAATCAATAGTCGGCATGTCGTATTTTAGTTAAACAAAAATTATTTATTTTATTTATTTTTCTGCTATTTTCATTAATAAGTTATTCTTATCGGATGTTTCATTTAGTGTTCTATTAAAAAAAAATTATATAGAATAATTTTATTTATTAAAATATTCAATTATAAAACATGATGCCCACTCGGGAACCTTTTATCCAATTCTCGGCATGGCTAAATAAAGCATTATAAAGGTTAAAAGAATTTAAGATTAAACCACGTCTTCCATTATGTAAAACCATTCAAAACTAATTTTTTATATATTAATCGGTATTTAGAGAACTTATTTAACATTTTTTCTAATTTTGAGCCAATATTATCGAAAAGTTGATTATTATTCACCCATGTGCCGACTATTGAAACACCTTAAAAATTTGTATTCCTATGGGCGGCATCGATAAAAATATCATAATTATAAATATTTTTAATAATTTTAAATTCTAAAGTGTTCTCCTATATGTTATTTACAATTACGAAAAAGATCCTTGTGAAAAATATATAATTTTAATAAAAGCTCTGTCTGTTTACTCGATATTTGGTAACAATTGTTACTAAATGTTGTCTGTTTACCCAAAAATCCAGTAAAAGTGAGAGAGCAAGATTGACAATTCAACAACAACAAACTTACTGGAGTTTACTGAAAGAATTTTATGCAGTAAGATTTTGCAAACTCAGCATTTTTGGATCAGCTATTTTATGACCAAACAAAAAACTTATTCAAAACATTTTTTAGTTTGCAAAGTTCAATTTGAAGTTAAGTTTTATAAAAATTACAGAAAATGGAAGAAAATTCGTAAGTAATGCAAAGTTTCATTAAATTTAAAAGTAATTCCTTATATATTTTTAGGTAGGTTCCAGATTGAGGGGAATGTATTGATGCAGGAAGCTTAAATGTTGCCGGGGAACATACCAAATAAATTTTTCTTTTATTGTTCATTTTATTTTTTATATTAAATGCAATACAAATAATTGTGTTTGTCCTTTGTTTGGTTGTTGTTGTTGTAGCAGCTAGTACTGCTGTGTATTTTCAATTTTCTTTAATCTGGTTCTGCCTCTAACTCCAAATTCAGAAAGGCTGCGACCTGTACTGGTTGAGTCCAGAGAGAAGATGGGGTTAGGTGAGTGGGTTTGGCTGGTCAGTTGAACAGATGTAGCGTGTCATGTGGTCCGTTACGGCGGTATGAAATAAGTCCCCAAACAGAAAATGAAATAAGTCTCCAAATGTGGGGGTTTACTTCATTATGAAATAAATCCCCAAAAAGTAATATGAAATAACTCCCCATTGAAATGAAAGAACTCCCCAAAACCAAATGAAATAAATCCCGAAAAATTGGGACTTATTTCGTAATGAAATTAGTCCCTGAATCGAAAAATGAAATAAATCCCCAAATAAGTTGCAGTTTTTACCATATGGTTATTATTTTATTTTTAATAATAAAAAAACAATTTATAATAAAAAAGTACATGTATATGCATTTATACAAATATTACCATTGTATCTTCTACAATTCCACGACAATATGGGCATTTATAACCTCCACCATTTTCAGCAATTGCGTTATTTTGAAGTTTGAGGACACATTCGTCGCACATTTTAAGATGTTTACAAGGAAGAAGGACTGTGTTCGAAGCCTTAGACATGCATACAATACAACTATTATCATCTACACGTTTTTCTTCAAATATTTCATCATCGTCTGAAGAAGAATCTTCCAAAATGGTATCCTGGAATATGTCTTCTTTTGGAAGCATATTTTCACATATACCGTTTCTTTCATAGACCATTCGAGATAGAAAAGTTTCAACAGTTATCATTCCAGATTCTAATATCTTTGTTGCCCTTTCTATTTCTCGGTCTTTCAAATCACTGCTTTTTCTTTTTTTCTTCGATAAAGATCCCCCACTTTCGCACACCATATTGAAATGACGACTTTTAAAAAATTCTTCGTCTCGAATTGTTCCAACAAACTTAAAAAAATTACCGTTTTTTTCTAAAGTTTTGCCCAGCACTCCATTATACGCCTCTACCGCAGAGGTTGTTCGAATTTTATTGTTGCAGACGCTAAAGTTCCGGCTTCCAATCTGTAAATGAGATTTTGTTTTCATTCTTTATATAAACAATAGATTTTATGATATACCTACCTTCTGCATCCAAAAACTATCGAAATATTTTATAAATGTCACAAATAACCCTTCTGCGGCCATTAACAAAATTTTAGATTTTATTTGGGTAAATGCTCCATTAATTAAATCCCCTGGTAATAATGGCAAAGCTAACATTTTGTGATATAAGCTCGAAGCACTCTTGCTTGATCTTATGAAGTCCAACAAAGTCTTATTTTTCATTAAATTTTTCCTGACAGCCTGACAAAAGTGAAACCTAAAGATATATATTTATGTATATTGTCATGCATGTACTACATTGAGAAATGAAGTATTTGAAAGAAAATTGATTAATTGTGAAAATGGGTTGTTATTCAATTTTCTTTCAAATACTTAAAATTTTTATAGATTTATAAAATTGAAATATTAAGTGTTCGACTAAAAATTGTTTAATTGTGGAATATATATTTTGGAATCGAAAGAAAAATTCGCGCGAATTTTTCTTTCTATTCCAAAATATATATTCCACAATTAAACAATTTTTAGTCGAACACTTAATACTTTTATACGTTTAATATATTAAACGGCATTTACATTAGAACTTTTTGCAGGGTTAACCTACCTTATGAGGATTTATTTGACAAATAGGCAATGGAATTGACAATTAAAACCCACTGGGTTAACTAAATCAGGTATAATGTAAACGTACTGTTAAAAATGTCTACTTACCAACAACCCAATGTTTTTGCTTTCGGGTAAACCAAATTTACAGCCTGTCTCATAGCTGCCTCGTAGTCCATTATGAAAGTTGATGGATCCACGTTGAATATATTTTCTTTAATATACGTAAGAACTGCAGTATATGCCTGCTTCGTTTTGCGATCCATTAGTACAAAAAATACTGGAAAAATCTAAAACAACAAAATTTAAACCTAAAATAACAAAATTAATTTGTGGCACTTACTTCGTGAAAGTATGATATGTAAATAACCAAAAGTTGTTTGAAGCATCCATGTGGGACCACTTTGAATGTAGCATCCATCAAATATGTCCGTTGCGCTGATTGGATATTTTCTTTAATTAAATCAATTGATTTTAAGGATGAAAATAAGCAAAATGAGTGATGATCATCCTGTATGCATGCTGTGAAAAAATGTCTAGGATTTTCATCGTCTTTTGTCAGACCAAATTGTGTCCATACAGCTTCGAAGTTAAAGCACTCAACAACTTGAATTGCATTTTTTGGGGAAATCACAAGTTTGTTGCCAACAATATACTGCAATCCTCTTTGTATTTTTCCAAACGAAATATTATTGGAAAATGTTTGATTTCTAGATATTAAAGAATAATTACTAAAAAATGTCAATTATTATTTTTTCTGTACTTACCTTTCACATGCATTTCGGAATGAAGATCTTATAGTGCTAATAGGAGTTCTATTTCCTCCCAAGACACTACCAATTCCCTCACAATCACTCTTAATTTGATTTAATGTTTTCAATTCCATATAGAATTGTTCTTCGTTTGGATGATTATGGTCAATATACTTTTTTGCCAAAAAACACTTTCCATTTTCAACATTTACCCTAGCTTTGCAAGTTTTAATCCTGCATTCAAATTTTTGGACACATTTGTATTCAGATTTTTTTATATAAATCATTTTTTGTTCTGGAATATACAATAATTTTGATGTTTTTCTTTTACCGGCAATGATTTCGTATTCCATGACGCTTATAACTCTACGTTCTTCGATCAACTAGTTGGTAAACAATAGTTGCAGTCAGTAGCTCAGCAAGAAATATAACGGCATTTTTTCAAGTTTCTCATTATTTTGCAATTTTAGAAAAATGAAATAAGTCCCCAAATTCTCATTAGGGACTTATTTCATTTTACAATTTTGGGGAGTTATTTCATAATGAAATAACTCCCAAATATTTAAAATGAAATGAGTCCCCAAAAAATGAAATAAGTCCCCAAGTATAGTTGTTTTTGTTTTGTGTATAAAAAATTGGGGACTTATTTCATTTTCTGTTTGGGGACTTATTTCATTGGGGACTTATTTCATACCGCCGTCCGTTACCACATGCCGGGCAGACATTGTCGACCTCTCCATCAATTCGTGCCCAATACGAATTGAGGCGGCTACACCATCCAGATCTCAGTTGTGCCAAGACCACTCTAGTTTGTCTAGGTAGCTGCTGCTCTTCTGCAGCTATCAAAGGCGGATGGTCCCCGAGGATGGTATTCACACGATATTCTTGAACTGCGTCCGTGTGAGTACTGTTCAATCCTGCTTGATAGGCCTGTTGATCTAGATGCTCCCTTTTGTATCTCTGGACCTCTCTCTCCAGATCATGGAGATCCTTCCTGACATGCCTGGGTGGTGGGTGCCTATCCATTAGGTAGCGGTTCGGATGGCTGCTCCTATAACACCCAAGCAAGTATTGCATCGACAACATCTTGTTGTGTTGACGCACAGAAAGGATCTTCGTCCCCTCATGCAAGTGGTCTATTGGAGTCATGAGGAGACACCCTGTTGCAGTCCACAGGGCGGCATTCTGGCAGGATTGAAGATTTTTCCACTGCGTTGCACTTACGTTAGCGGACCACACTGGCGCCGCATAGTTTACCACAGACCGGCCTATTGCTTTATAAGTCGTTAACTAGGTTTCCTTGTCAGTTCCCCAAGTGCTGCCGGCTAGCGACTTGAGAACCTTGTTTCTGCTCCTGACTTTATCGCAAATAGCTGTGACATACGCGGACGACTTGTATAGGCTATCGAATGTGACCCCTAGAACCTTGGGGTAATTAGTGGTCGGAATTGTGGACCCCTCGACCTGCACATCCAAAGATGGCCTCATCTCCGCTGTCCATGTGGAAATTGTGTGGCCGTTGACTTAGTGGCGGATATTTTCATATTCCTCGACCGGAAAAAATCAGCGATATCCTCGAGATAGTGGTTCAGCCTCTCGCAAATGTCATTAATTTCGGTCCTGACGCCATAATCGTGCAATCATCCGCATATGTTACGATCTTTATGCCGTCCGGTGGGCGTGGAAATCCAGAGAGGTAGAGGTTAAACAGTTCCGGACCCCCTCCTTGGGGAACTCCCTGTTTAACTCTACGGGCCTTCGATTTCCTGTCTCTGAATTCCACGTACGACTGGCGTCCACACATATAGTTTATGATCGTTTCAAACTTGGCCGGAGGGTTGTTCTCTCGATGTCCTCGAACAGCTTGGCGTGACTGACGGTATCAAATGCCTTCGATAGGTCTAGCGCCACCATGACTGTCCTGTTACACGGCCTGTTCTGGTTGAGTCCTTCTGCTATGTGTGCGGAAATGGCGTGCAAAGCTGTTGTTGTGCTGTTTCCGGAACCCATGCTGATATTCGGCAACTGAGTAGCATTCACGAATACTGGGGAGTAGTAAAGCCCCAAGTGTCTTGGCTACTGGCGACAAAAGTGAGATCTGCCTGTATGACTCACCTTTGCTGGCATCCTTGCCAGGCTTCATTAGCTGGACCACCCTGCCCATTTTCCAGGCATCGGGAACTACTAGGGTGGATAATGACAAGTCCGGGGCTTTAGTGAGATAATCTACTCCTGGATTATCAAGCTGCTTCAACATCATCATTGAGATTCCATCTGGACCAAGCGCTTTGGATGATTTCGCGTTCCTGATGAGATTTGCAACATCCTCAAACGTAAATTGTGGTGGTTCCTCCTCCACCTGAAGAGAGCGTATACGGCGCAATACTCTTCTCTTCGTCCGGTCACTCTCGGGGTGCTCTATAAACTGCCGGTTGAAATAACACGTGCACCTCTTCGGATCTGTCACCTCAACGCCGTTAAATGAGACAGAAGTCCGATCTTCCTTCTTTCCAGGGTTCGAGAGCGACTTAACCGTTGCCCACAATTTACTCACTCCGGTACTGATGTTGCAACACTTCAGATGTTCTAGTCATTTTTTCCGCTTATGCTCGCCGACTAACCTGTTCACTTCCAACGTCAGTTCTCTGACTCTGGGGTTAGTAGGGTTAGAACGGCGAAGCTCATCATGCTCATTCGCTAGTCCCGCTGCCTCTGCTGGGAAGTTAGGTCTTAGTTCGGGTATACGACCCGCAGGTATATAGCGAGCGGCTGCAGCAGTGATGATGTCCCGGAAATTCCTTTCTGCTTCCCGAGCATCAGAAGAGATGGGCAGTTCTCTGAAGCGACGATTGGTGAAATTTCTGAACTCTTATCAATTGGCTTTCCCATGATTAAGGAAAGTACGGCGTTCAGAATTTATAAAATCGATTTGCTCGGCCAGCGCCATGTCCCTCTGGTCATTACCTAGGACGGAATGCCATAACTCATGATGTGCATTGAAATCCCCTAGCACCAGACGGTTATTGCCTTCCAAAAGATGACTAATGTCAGGCAAATAACGCGGGGCACAGCTATTTAACGGTGGAATATAAACGTTAAGCACCTCTACCTCGGCGGTAACACATTTGACCGCTACCCCCCATACATTCCATGTATGGGTCACTAGAGTCTAGCTCAAGCGAGATAGGTCTGTACTGGAAAGAATGGTGCAATAGGAATGCTAATCCTCCACCTCTTGTACGATCCTTTCTAATCACGTTGTATCCATCACAACTCTGATGACTGCAGGTGTTGTTCAGCTTCGTTTCTTGGATCGCAGCGACAATAATACTTCTTCGACTCATAAAATCCACTATTTCGTTGATTTTCCCTCGAAGTCCATCGCAGTTGAATTGAAGAAAGGATACGTTATCAGGAGTTGCGACAGCAATGTGCGGTGTTAGCGGCTGCGGCGCAGGTTGCTGCTGCGGAGATTGCGGGGGAGTCACGTAATCCGAAGATGATGACGTGGACCACGGTGATGACGACAACTTGCTGGGGACTGCATTGGCGCAGCAAGAAGCAGTCCCTTTCACTATACTCCTGTATCCGGCTAAGGCCGGAACAACTCCTGAAATGTACCCATTCTCTGCATCCGTTGCATCTCACCGAGATAGATCTGTGGTGGATGCTGTTGTGACAAACTGAGCAGAACCATGGTCTGGGGTTTGTCTTATTCCCGGCACGAACCAAAAGAATCCGGAGCAAACATTCCGGGTAATGATGCTCCTAAGTTGAAAAAATACACGTTGTATTTGCTGGGTTGACAGCCCTTGGTCGGAAGTTGACTCCTCCGAGTCAATCCGGTGCATAGAACCGGCCTTTGTTTGGTTGTTTATTTTGGTGCATCTTGCTAAATCTTACTAAATGTTATCGCAAAAGAGAGTAAAAAGGGCTTACTCTCTGAACTATAACTTACTGAATAAATGTTACTGGAAAAGTAACCAGACTCACCTATAGTCTTTTAAAATCGACATGTCCACTAATTTTTTTCTTAAGAAACATGAATTATCGCTAGTGTTGACAAAACTCATTGACCAAATGTCAAATTTTGACTGAAAAAATGTACTTAGCTCGATTAAATTTTATACAGAGATAGGTTGCAGTGTTATTAAAGATTATTCAAGGAATTTTTCAAATTTAGTTATAGGATTTTTTAGTTATTCGAAGTTCTATAAAACATATGTCGACTATTGGTACATGCCGGAATGAGGTGCGTTTACCCTATATTCCAAAATTCATTTATTTACTGATGGGCAAGAGTCTCGGAGGAAATGACCGAGTGCCTATAATCCCTGGGCCGAAGAGGCGAGAATGGCGCCCCTAGATTTGGCAACCACTGGTGCCAAATCTCGACCACAGCACACGGCTGTCAAGAGAATGAGATCCTCGGAGGAAAAACAACCTGCTGCAAAGAGACCCACGCAGTCGTCGGCTGTACAAAGCTTGTCATGTGCGTCATGTAAAATATTCAAGGTTCTTTCTTTTTATTTCTGGAGTTCTTGGCAGCAGGAAGTGGATCGGGCAATAAGAAAATAGTAAAAGTTTTTACCAACGTTAAATACAATCGGTGTAAAACAAAATTTCACAAAACAAAATTTTAAAACTATTTATTGCCTTTATTGCATTAAAAAAAAAAACCTCAATAACTGTTGAACAAAAGGAAGTAATACAGCACCAAACACTTTTGCCAGCATCGCTAACGATATTTGGACCACCGATCCCGACTCCTCTGCTCATCGTTGGATCCGCTGTTGAGCACCAGGCATTCCGCGGTGCTGAGGTACCTAAAAATAAAAGAATATAAAACTGATATGGTGTAAAACGAGCTATTGACTTTAACTCATTACTTACCTCCAAACTTATTGATAATTACTTTCGACGGACGGACAGCCCATAAACCTGGAATAAAAGGGTATAGAAAACACGTGGCCTTAAGGGTAGACATTTCCTTTTGTTTTCATTATTATTCGAATTTTTTTATTCTCATATCCTCTCCGAATAGATAGAGCTCTCTCTAGGCAGGTAGGACAGGTAATTTATCACCAGGAGTTAGTTGCTCCCATTCACAAAAGCTTAATGTTGTCCCTTTGTTTTTACTCCACTTAAAATAGAAGAAAACTTTTTATTCAGGGTTTGAACTATAAAACAAAAATACAACACCCATACTTACGAGATTAACTGACGATAATAAGCTCAATTGCCAGCAAACACCGCTATCATAGGACCTCTGTTCAGCATCCCTGGGAAAAAAAAGAAGAGCAGCCATCTTACATTAAATTTATTAAATAAATCCCCAAAAGTGGTACTTACCTAAGTTTCGTTATTATGTACAACGCTCAAAATTATAATACTTACGATTTTCGAATATTTTACACTAGTAAAAACTCTTTGCACTAGTAAAAACCTTTTTAACCATGTGAATCTCAAAGTTAAAATGATCCACGATTTATGGTATTTAAAATTAAGAAACTTGAATTAAAAATAAAATTATAACGATGGATATGAATTAAAATGTCTTCTCCATAAGGAAATTTAATTGAAGGTTAGGAGGGTGACGTGCCAAAGAAGAGGTAGGTATGGGGACAATATGAACATGTTTTGATTGCCAAGGTGGAACAAGTGTTCCAGTGGGAGGGAAGAGCTCGGTTTAACACCTGCCGAGTACTTTCATGATTTTTTTTCCATATAACTGGTTGCTTTTTCTTATTTATGCTGTGGTAAAAGTCATTAATAGTTTACTATTTCTCTCGGGCTCGGAATACCTTTTTTTTAAATTTTGATCAGTCTGGCATGATAATTTTTTTTGTTCCACGTATTGCCAACCTAGTCAATGTCGTCAAGAACCACCCCCATAATGGCGCCCATAGCGTGGGGCCCAAATGAAAGCAAAATATAATTGTAGCCATATATTATTAAAACAGAGTGGGATTCCGTTTAGACATTCATAGAGTCCTCACGGCTGCCACTAGGATTAAATAGTATACATTTTGAACGATATTTCTTCATTTTCAATATCACGGTCCAATGCTAAAATCTCAGTCCCGACCTAAAGTTTTCTAAATCGGGGTCGTGATGATATTAATATTGAATCACCAAACCTTTATGCTACATATAATCGTAGGTCTTATCGCCATGTTAGTAACACAACGCATTTAATTGCCACGATTGTGTGGAGTTTTTGGGTCACATCCAATTAGTTTTTCATTGCAATAGTAATTTTTAACAATCATTTTGTATTCGAAAGGAATTTTGTTGTCCGGAGTCAATTCTTGAGACAGAAACACTCATAGTATAGTCAACGAGATTTCTCTCGATGTCACTAGGTGGTTCAAGCCGCCATTTCCATATCCACA